>NW_022198340.1:1588962-1874671 GCF_009176525.2 Contarinia nasturtii | reverse complement strand
ATTCATTGGTATTCATTCATTCTCTATTGTGTCTACCCCCTAGAATAAATGTCAATAAAATTATACATTTTATCAAATGTTGCAACATCATCTTTCGTTAGCTCATTCGAATTTGTAAATGTTTTAATAGCATCTTCTTTCTAATCTTCGATTGTATATTGAAATAGCACTCTATTTTTGATAAAACAATAGAAGTGATTGTTGTTGTTATAAAATACTTACGTTGGTGCAATAATTATAACAATCACTTTTATTGTTCTATCAAAAATAGCGTGCTATTTCTTTTCATTTCAAATGAATATTCAGCCCAATATATTGTCTGAAAATAATTTCAACAAATTGTACATTTATATATAGCCAAGACGATCTAAGCCAACGAACATATCCATCGCTCGTTTGTTGTACGCTGCTTTGGAATCCTTTGAAAAATGGAAAACAAAACAGTCAGAGTCTTCCACCTTTTTGATTGATTCTTCATCTGCGCAAAATTGATTGAATAGTAATGACCCAACGAATACACTGTAAACTCCAAACTTTTGTAATTGATCTAATAAAGCTTCGTATGGAAATAGTTTTTGTGGATCGGAGCCCAATCTAGAAAAAATGAGATAAAATTTTAAAATGTTTCTATGTATTGAAATTGTATTCGACGTTCGATCCATTGTTAATATAGTAGAAATATTATTGTTTACCTTCTCAACAGATCCGAGAGGCTATCATGATAAATGTGCAAGAACTCCTCGTAATGTTGATCACGCAACTCCTTGGTAATCGTACAGAACAAGTACAAAAGTAAATCAATAACTGGCGAAGCGTATCGAGTGAATTGGAAATCAAATATCTTCACTTTGTTTGGTTTGCCTTCGTCATCTTTACTGAACATTGTATTATTGCTTGTAACATCACCGTGGCAAATAACCGCATATGGTTCGGCTGCTTGGCTTGAAGCCAAACACATAATGGTTGAATAATAATCATCTCCTACAGATTTTTTGATTTTTTCGAATAAATCAAAGCATTTTTCTTCCTTTAATACCTCAAAACATTTTTCAAATTCAGTTATCATATCGTGTGACTGTGTCCAGAATTGTTCGATTGCAAGGCTGGCCAATTGCTTAAATTTTTCTGGTTGTTGGTCTTTTAACGCAAACGAAATTGCATGGAACTTTCCGAGTGCCTTCAACACGGCGGACATGTGATCAAATGTGATTGTCTCTTTGCGAACATTGACCATTTCAAAGTTTCGTATTCTTAAATCTTCAAGAAAAACAGATTCGAAAAGATCTTCACTTATACTGGAATAGTATTGTGGAAACTCATTAAAACCATCTTTCTCTAGATCAACCCCTTGGGATAATTGGAATTCATTGAAATATACCAACACCTACAAAATATCATACAAGTATATACATTTTTGCGTTGTGTGTTTTTGTATTTGAAATGAAATCTACCTTATCATACATATCTATTTCGCGCAAAAACATCTGACGCAATGCAAATTCACCTCGTCGTTTCAAATTTTTCGGTGCAATTTTTAGAATCAACGACGATTGATTATGATTTTCATCTTCATATAGAATTCGATATACATTTCCCATGAAGTTTGCGCCTTCGATTTGAAATAATAATTGTTAGTTTGTTTCAATCTCAAAAGAGCAATAAAATAAACCTTTTTTCTTACACCAATAATCCAATACACCAACAAACTTACCTTTTTTCGAGCCAAATTCAATGGAAAATTTGAAATTATTTGAATTGGAGCGTTTTTTTAGAACTTTAATAAGTTCATTTTCGATGGGTTTTTCCAAAATTTCACTTATTGCCAAGTCATCTCCGATTAGATTATTCGACGCCATCTAAATATAATCAGTTAATATATGAAATGAAAGTGTAAACAATATAGATTATAAAGTCAAAAACAAATGTGAACTAGATTCCCACTCGATTCGCAATTCTTGAATGTGAAAAAAGTGATTTCCCAAAGAAACAATTGTCTTAAGTCACCTTGAATTTATACTGCTTTTTTATTTCTATAATTTGAACGTTAATTTAAAAGATTTAAATTTACTTCAAATTATATACCATTTCTTACATTGAAAGTATTCACTCCACAGAAAATATTTAAAAAATACAAAAAATCCAACATCAGCTTACAAAAAATTACCTTTGAGAATCTTTATGGTGAAAACTAGAGTGCCACGTCCGTATAAGTGATCAGCTTATTAATATAAGTTTTTATCTGCAACTCGTTCAACTGCAATGTTATCTATCATTTTTTGTGTGATTTTAACATATTTATCAGTAGAAATCAAAGCAGTGCCTAAGAAAAAAGATTACAATTATCTTCTTACTTTTCCGCACACACCGAGTGTGTAAGGGGAAAGTATTGCAGTGGGTCAAAATTTACGACACCTCAAAAACATGTTTTCTGGACGTTTCTGAGGTCAGAAAACCCGAATCAGGCCGTTTTGAGCATGGTTGTTGTGGGTCTGTTCCACGTCGTACGTTGTCCGCCATTATAATTTGTCCATCGATTATCTCACCCCCCAGAAAAGTTATTTAAAATCTGACTTCACGGGATGATTGGGGGTCCCGAGAAATAGAAATCATTAGATTTTGAGCGATTTTAGTTGATGGAAAAAAATGTCATGCCTGGAGTGATACCAATGAAAAAGAGTCCAATTTTCGTCCAAAAGTCATACTTAATGTAGACCTAAACACTCAAAAATATGTATTCATTTTCATTTTTGTATGGGAGGTACTCTTAATTTTGGTTGAAATTTCTCCAAACATATTTTTTATAGTGTTTTGTTAGAAAAAAGAATACTTTCAAATGAATCGTTGCGGTGAAAAAGTAGCTCTTATTTTTCTCCAAATAATACTGCAACATAAAGTTTTTTATGAATAGTTTATTTGTTGTATTACAACAAATAAACCGTGTGAAAAAACTTCATTTTGCAGTATTATTTGGAGAAAAATAAGAGCTACTGTTTCGCCGCAACGATTCAAATGTCGTACAAATGGGTTCATCATGAAAGTGTGAAAAATCTTTTCTCGGGTACTTCTGCTATTAAATTAAAGAATATTTCGTTGCCAAAGCTGAAACATATTTTTTGGTCTCGAACTTTACGCCACTTGAAAGGCTTGAAAAATCGAACAAATATTATTTTGAACTTTCTTAATAAAATACGCAACTACCACCGTGCCGAAAAGTTCGTCTTACTCCCGTAAGACTCTTTATTTTTGATGATTATTCCCTGTGTTTTACTATAAGTAAAAAACACTAGGGGAAAATATCGAATAAAATAAGTTACGAATATGCTGCGTATAAGAATATAAACCGTATATACCGAAGAATATTTGCAAATAATATTTGCAATTAACTCCGTATATATATGGTTTATACGCATATATGCAGCGTATATGCGGCATGTCTTCATCTATTTATATTATATTAGGTAAAAAATACTTGAGTATAAACCGTATAAACGTATAGATAATTCCCGCTAGAAAAAACACTTCTTTGGGAAGACGCAATACTGCACATCAGGTCTGAAATAAATTTTCATTGACGCTTGCAATCAATGATATTTTCATTTTTATTTTTCTAAGAAATGTCTCGGAAAAAAATGCGGACAGACAAACAAACCATTTCAAAAATTTCGAGTATTTTCGAAAGATTTTTTGGAATGACCATATTTCGTGCACTTTTCAATCGATTCCAACAATTTTTTTTTCAACACTATCTACTCGAACTCCAGTTTCCGAATATGCCATTTTTCGGAAAATTGTTTCTGGTTTGTGTGGTCAAAAATGGACAAAACCAAAAATTTACCTTTTTTGCTGGATTCTTTATAAGGGCCTCAGGCGCTATCTAAATATGGTGGTAGCTCGTCCCTGCGGCCCTCCATCTCGACTGCCGTACCTCGTGATGTAACATAATATTAAGAAAAACAATATAAAATACAAGTAATGTGTGTATTTAATTTTCATTAAACATGAAATAAATTCAAAACGTTCCAATTTCACGAATTTTAATGGTTATTGTTCTCATTAGACATTTTCAAATATGCCGCTTGTGACAGTTTTGACAGTTCATAATTTCATTTTATAGCACAAAATACATGCAACAGTTTGACAACCAGTTCGCTGTATTGTATATATGACTTTTACATATGTTATCACTTAGCTTAATAACAATCTGTCTTATTGAGAAAAAAAAATCAAAATATATTCAAAACTTACGAAAATTAAATGGTGATATTCTAAATGTGATAATTAATAGAAGATGGCTGCAAAACTATTCATCCGACTGTTCCCTTCAAGTGTGTGGAAAAATTTAAAATCAATAACAAACATTACAAGATCATTGTCAAATGATTATGTGCGGGTTGATGAAGTGGGCGATAAAGGAATACTAATGTTGAATCGGGGAAATGCAATGAATGCAACGAACCTTGATATGCTTGAAACACTTTCAACAAATATAAAGAATTGGAGTAATCAAAAATCGTTGATAATTGTTAAAGGTGTTGCAGGTAAAGCATTTTCGGCCGGCGGTGATTTAAGATCGTTGGTTGAATCTTCGAGTGATGTCAGAAGAAAGATATTTCGAACCGAGTACGAAATGAATCATGTGATTGCAAACTTGGAAACACCGTACATAGCTTTTATCGATGGCGTCACAATGGGTGGCGGTGTCGGTATTTCAATATATGCCGACTATTGTATTGCAACTGAAAACACACTTTTTGGAATGCCCGAATCGTCTGTTGGTAATTTTACCACCTCAACATTGCAAAGCCAATACTTAAACACCATTCGAATGTTATTTTAGGTCTTTTTCCTGATTGTGGATCATCATACTTCTTCCCTAGACTTAATGAGAAAATTGGTTATTATTTGGGTCTAACTGGTTTCCGGTTGAGAGGTAAGACATTTGAACAAATGACAGACCCATTGCAACAGAATATTCATATGCGATGTTATGTACATATTTCTACAGGTCCAGATGTGTTACACGCTGGCATTGCCACTCATTATTGTGACAGTGCAAAAATTCCAGAGATGGAAAAGGCCTTACTCAGTTTAAAAGATGCGAAAAATATCGGGAGCGTTATTGATGACTATTGCCAAACGCCTCAAACCGAATTCATATTGACAAAGCACCTTGATCAGATCAATAAATGCTTTGATGCCTCTTCGGTAGAAGAAATTCTGGACAATTTAGAGAAAGATAATAGCGAATGGGCGAAACAAACAATCAATGTAATTTCCATATCGTTCAAATACATTGCATAGCATATTGGACGTTTTTATTCTTATCATAGATGCTTCGGAAACTTTGTCCGACAAGTTTAAAAATTATCTTCCGTAATTTGGAACTCGGAAAAAATTTATCATTAGGAGAATGTTTACAGATGGAATACCGCTTGGCGCTTCGTTTGATTGCCGGAAAGAACTTTCAAGAGGGTATGATCATTTCAGCTTTACTATTACAATTTTGCATTGCATATAATGTCACCATAGGTGTTCGAGCCCTGCTAATAACTAAGGACAACAATCCCAACTGGGATCCATCACGCATCGAAGATGTTACCGACGAATATTTATCATCATTCTATAAACCATTGCCAAATAATGAGGAACTGCCGATGTAATTCTTGAATCCAAAACAATCCTTTTGCTTAACTGTTTTCTTTATGTTGAGTTTAATACCAGATAATTTAATAAATAAATACTTTTTTTACTTTCAGAGATGTTAAATTGAATGAGGATTTTCATAACCTGACACCAAACAAATAAAGCGACAATTTTAAGTAATAAATAATAATGTATAAAGAAATTATTCTTCATTTTTACACGTGAATGGAAAAAGCAATGAAACATATATTTTTAAATTTTATTATTTTTGTAATAAAAATTGTATGAATTCAAAAATGAAATATTGTTGTATAAATAGATAATGTTTTGTTTACCAAAAAACACATGTGAACTGTCAAATATATGACATGTTGTTTGGAGTAGTGACGTTTCATGACTATTCTATGACGTTTTACGATCTTGTTAGTGCTTAAACCATAGTGTGTTTGTGTTATTTTGAAGCGGGAAACCTTAATTAATGTATTTTCCAATGTCAAACGCGTGTACGATGATAATTTAGCAAAGTTTGTACAATTCTACGTTATATAATAGATTCAAGCTAACTCAGTCTGTGCTTAAATCAATGCTGAAAGACTGCTGGCGTTTCGAATCATATGCGATTCTTATTCAAGACTATTCAATCATTAATGATTCTGTCAGAAATAATAAATCGTTAATCCAAGCCACTCAAATAAGATTTCAGTCAAAAAACCGGTGAAAATAGTCCAATTAAATTATTAAAAATGATCGATTTAAACACACACTAACGTTGGCTTGCGTTTATTAATTCCACTTTATATTCAAGCTATGTAAGTGTATGTGTTAGAAAAGGTTATATATAAAGAGGTTAATACGTCAATTTCTATTTTGCTGAATATATGAATGAAAAATAGCGCAAATAGATAGCAAAAGAGAGTGAAGAAAAATATGCTGGATTTAAAGTGGCACACTTCAATCTCTGTTTGTCAGTTTAATAGACGACGTTGAAACAGTCACTGATAATTAATCACTGACAGCAGCAAAATAAAGAATGGTTCTACCAAAAACTGATTCGGTATTGGCCGAAGAGCGAAACAACAAAGGCATATTAACACTAAATCGACCAAAAGTATTGAATGCAGCGAACTATGAAATGGCTGAAAAGGTGTTTGTTGCATTAAACAAGTGGCGAGATACAAAATCAATGGTAATAATCAAAGGCAGCGGAGATAGGGCATTTTGTGCGGGTAGCGACCTCAAACAATTGATTGAACCGAGTGAATTTGAAACAAATGTGAAATTTTTTAAAGTTGAATATACGGTGAATTTTATGATAGCAAATTTAAAAATTCCTTATATATCACTGATTGATGGCATTATTATGGGCGGCGGAGTTGGTATGCAGAACCATTAAAATCCAAATTATTTTGGCACAAATACTGCAGTCTTTTTTTTTGTATAATTCAAGGTTATTCAATACATGGAAAGTATCGTATTGCGACCGAACGTACGGTTTTTGCAATGCCAGAGACAAAAATCGGTGCCATGCCGGACATTGGCAGTTCATACTTTTTACCACGGTTAAAAGGAAAACTTGGTTATTATCTCGGTCTCACCGGATCCAGATTAACGGGTATTTTAAATCATTTTTGTATTCCATTTGATGTTTATCATTTTGTTTCGATTGTTTTTAGGTATTGATGCATTACACGGTGGCATTGCTACACATTATTGCGATAGTGCACGTCTTCCACAGCTAGAAGGAGCATTAATTAATTTACAAAATGCCAATGACATCGAACAAGTTCTTGACGAATATTGTCCAAAAATAAAATCAGAATTTAGTTTAGCCAAACATCTTTCACAAATTAATAAATGCTTCAATGCATCTACAATCGAAGAAATTTTAACAAATTTAGAAGAAGACGACACCGAATGGTCGAAACAAACGATTAAAGTGAGTAAATTAAGCAAATAAATTAAAATGGTCAAAACCAAATTAAATCAAATAAATTATTTAGGTGCTTCGAACAGTGTCGCCGGTGTCCTTGAAACTCACACTACACCAGCTTCAATTGGGCGCTTCATATTCATTAGGAGAATGTTTGCAAATGGAATATCAGCTAGTTCGACGAATTTTAAAGCATGATGATTTTCATGAAGGTCAGCACTTACACGAATATTTCTAACATAGTTTCAATTGAACCATTTGATGTGCATTTAAATTTAGGTATTAAAGCGTTGCTAGTTCGTAAGGATAATAAGCCAAAGTGGAATCCAGCACGAATCGAAGACGTCATTCTTGAAAAACACGTTCTGCCATTTTTCAAACACTTTCCGGACAACGATATTGATGAATTGCCAATGTAGGTAGATCATTTGCAAATTTTATTGGAAATAGGAATACGGTTTTAAAAATGATATTTTTATTTACAGAAGCGTCAAATTAATTTCGAAATTTTAAACCTAAATATATAGATCACATTTAATGACATTCCTTTAAATCAACATAGATGTATTGCAATGTATCAACTACTTCAAGAATTTTTGATTAGATTCGTTGGTTCAATAATAGATATTTGTATAAAGTATAATTACACTGGGACTTTGACTTTTTCTTGCTAATTAAGAAGATAAATGTACACTTACAATAAAAATAAAAACAGTGGTAATTTAATAAATCAAGACTTTTTAATGTGCGTATAACATTTGTTTTTACAACTTGTATAAAATTTAAATAAAAACTCCACTTTCCTCAAGACATTTTCTGAATGACAAAAGTAAGAACCGGAATAGAATTGGAAACACCAGTTATTAAAACATCTCATCAATCTTGCTGTTTTTTAATCAATTTTTCCAAGAAATGACACGTGATGTATTATATGAATCGATAAAATCACTTTATTTTGAAAGAATTTTTGAATATTCGCTCAATTTTAATCGTTTGGTTATACCATTTATTTATCTCATAAACAATTTTACATTAAACATTTATATCACATTAAGTGCATAAACAAGATTCAGAGCTTTGTGAGTGGATTCAGAATATATTTTTTCTGTTAATTCACTTCATTCGTTTATAATGAATTTGAATTGTGTTTGCATTAAATCAAACCTTATATAGCATAGAAATTGAACGTTGTTCAATAATAAAGTAAAATAATTTCGAAAAGAAAAACTTAAGATCAAAATTCAAAATTTCGTTTCAGAGCGGTACAAAGATTGGCAATAAGAATTATTGTTAACTTTCAGCTATGAATATACCCACGGACTATGAATATGATTAACGAATCTAAACATAAACTATTCTGCCGAAATGATGAATTCTTTAAAATGATTCATAAAATCACAATTATATTTTGACAATTAAATCATTTTATAAGTATACTAAATTGATTACAATCCAATAAGAAGAACGTTATATTTCAAAGAAAACTGATAACTCTGTAATTCGCCAAATTCACTTTCAATAAATACATAAATCAAAACAATTGAATTAAATGATTCATATAAAATCTGTGAAGGTAAATAAATCAATAGCGTCAATAAAATGATGGCGTAAGTAATAAGAAGCACTTTAATTTATTTAAATTGGAAAAATCGAAACATTTGATTATACAGTTCACTCATAAACAAAAAAAATATCCGCGTCAACATTGAAATGAGTTCTTTGCAACTGTAGGCGCGAGTTATAAAAATTCGTATATACAAATCAGATCGTTCATTGCATCGTTAGAAATTGAAGGTTATACATCAAAAATTAATTCGAAAAAGTTTATCAATTTTTTTTAAAGACACGCGATAAGAAAAATGTCGAGCCTTAAAAACCGGTTACATGTCCATTTTTCTTGCCGCTCTTGTAATAATTTATATATGTTCAATAAACATCATAGGGAAGGAGTGTGGTGCCCCAGCTGCCGACAGTATAATGCATTCAATCCCTCGTGGATGTGTTTTTGCAGTTCTTGGTATTATGCCCACGTATAGGTTTGTCATATGCGCGCACTGTTCATTTTTCCAATTTTTTGATATTTAAGCAATATTTTTGTCTCACTTAGCTTGTGTCATTTTTTTCAGTAATTCACACATATTTGATGATCAACAAACTGGATCCATGTGACTGGAAATACATTATCAAATATTTTAATCAAAATTACATTGTAATGATGCATTGAATAAATTATTATTAGATTCAATCTCCTTTTTATGTGATTATTTAATTTCTTTCAGCTGAAGAATCAAATGAAGAGCACATAAATTTAATAAATCTGAACGATTTGTTTTTGGTGTGATGTAAAAATTTGATTGGTTTCTACTCTGAATATTTGGTTTTGTCACATTTTCATTATTATTCCTGGTATATACAAATTGCTAGGAGGAGACACCAAAGAATAAATTCTGAATCCAGTATATTACTAATCCAGCTATTCCACTAATCCAAAAACACAAATGTGAAATCGAAACTATTTTCCTATTTCATTCACTGTTTCGATATTCCACGCGAATCCGTTCACAGAAGTTGCTATTTCATTGCAATTTCTCGAACCTTTACACTAAAAGTCTAATCCCATTCCACGTGTCTGCCCCCTAGACAAATTGTTGATCATTTTAGTCGATTTTTTGTACCGAAATATGTTCCCAATGACAATAAATTGGACTGATAGTTTGTTATATGGCGTATTTCAGTGTAGACTGAGTGTGGGTGAATTTGTTCCGGTTCGACATATTTTTTTGTGTTCTTGCCAAAAAACTTGTATACATATAAGCATGTAAATAAATTCAACGATCGTTTATTCAATAATTTGGAAAATATATTTGAGCTAGTTGCCCGTACGATATATTACGCTAATAAAAAAATATACGATTTCGAAACATAAAGTTTTCTCGCCTTCGCCAAACACAAGCGATCACTGATTCATTTCTTATGAACTCTGTACATATATATAAAACACATCGCATCTGGTGTTTTTGTCGTAAAAGCGTGTACGACTTTTAAAAATATATATTTTGTTTAGTGTGCAGTCGAATTTTATGTCGATGTGTAAAAAAAGATCGACTTTTCATTTCAGTTCGCATTGAGCGTGTGAGGTGATAGTATCAAAACGTGTCGTGTTCGAATATCAAAGGCGGATTCGTTCGTATTTTCTATCGAATCTTTGGTTTTTTTTTTTCAATGAAACAATGAAATTTGACTATAGAATATTATTATTTATTGTAATCGTAAACGTGTCGAATTCAAAATGTCAGAAAAATCAAGTGACGATTGGTAAAAAATGGATATTATCGTATAATATTGAAATTAACAGACAATATATTAAATTAACTGGTCAGTTGAGCTGGCAGTACGTTAGCCAGCTAAATGGGCTTAAACAATAGACGTTATTGTTTTAATGATGAATCAATTTTCTTGTTTTAATAGAAGTGATTGTTCATTATAACAATAACTTCTATTGTTTGAGTCCATTTAGCTGGCTAACGTACTGTCAGCTCAACTGACCAGTTAGTTCAATATATTGTCTGGAAATTAATGCATGATAGTCATGCGTCTGAATGCGTGGGTGTGCTTAAAATAATTTCGTTTGTTTATTCTTTGATGTGAACAGGAGCCGTTTTTGAGGACAATGGATTTTTTGATAAAAACATTCAAATGCTCAAATATGCTGTCAATGAAGCGAATGAAAAAATTCTCCAAGACAGTGGCATGGAGCTGATCGTAAAATATAAAAAAATTGCACCCGGTCGTGAGTGGCATGTTTCGAAACGTGTTTGTGATTTGCTTGAAGTAATTACATTTTTGCAATGGATGAAATACTATATTTGTATAAAATCTAAAATAAATTCTCTCGATAGCGGGGTGTTGGTGTTATATTTGGACCACAATCAGTATCGTCTGCTTATCATGCAATGAATATCTGCGATTCGAAGGAAATACCATACGTGAACACATATATGGACGAAGATGCAGCCGCTAAATCAGCTGCGCTCAATATTCATCCGAATTTGGAAAGTTTAACACAATTGCTATTGGACTTTGTTATTGCTTCCGAATGGAAGAACGTAACGATCTTGTATGAATCTCCGCTGTGGCTGAAACGAGTCGCAAAAGTGTTAGAAACCAACAAAGACCTTAAAAATCGAATAAATGTACGAAATCTAGACTATACCACCAACAATGAATTTCGACCCGTTCTACAGAAAGCTCGTGAATTGGAGTCCACAAATATTATTTTAGAGTGTTCTTCGGAGTCGTTGCCCATTATTTTACGACAATCGATGCAGGTCGGACTAATTACAAAGCAATACAATTGGATTATTACAAACTTAGATACACATTCAATCAATTTGGAACCGTATCAATATAGCGATGCAAAAATTACAACATTTCGCATTTTAAACAAAAAACATCCGATTTTCGACACACCAAAAGATGATGATGATAGCAATCAAGACCTTTTCAATGTTGATCCTGAAAGCAAATTTGATGTAGAAACTAGTTCAACTAACAACAATTGTAAATCGAATTTCGATTCGACCAATGTTGTCATTCCAAATTATCCGGATAAGTTAAACGGTCGGTATTTTACATTGTTTGAATGCGTCACATCAGAAATTAAACTAAATAATTGAAACACATTTTTTTAGGCCTTGTCAGCCTTCAAACTTCGCTTATCTATGATGCTGTGATGGTATTTTCAATTGCCATTGAAAAACTTGGCGCCGATCAAGTGGCACCGGTACCAATTGCATGTTTTAACCGTACCTCCATGTGGAATAAAGGTTACACGATATTGAATTATATGAAAAATGTAAAATTATTTGTGAAGACTAAACGACATTTGGAAAAGTTCAATAAATGTACATTCTCTTTTGAAGGTTAATTATGATGGTGTATCTGGTAGAATTGAATTTGACAACAGTGGTGTACGTTCCAATATCACAATCGACTTGCTCGACGTCAGATCAGAAACCATTGGACAGTGGACATATGGGGTGGAAAATCGTTTAAAAATCGGTGGCCAAAATGCGCCATTAAAAAAAGATGACATTTATGGTTCTTTGAAAAATGTAACTTTAAGAGTTATTACCGCCTTGGTAAAAATATCAACTTTTTCTTACTTTCATGATCATTGTTGACGAAATATTTCACAAAAGTCTATGTGTTTTTCAATTACAGACTGAACCTTATACTATGTATAAAAATGGCACAGATTTGTTGATAGGAGATGATCAATTCGAAGGTTATGCAATTGACTTGATTTTTGAGCTCTCATTAATTTTGGGATTTAATTATACATTTATTGTTGAATTTGATAATAATTATGGAACGAGAGACGAAGCAACAGGGGATTGGAATGGCATGATTGGAAAACTTATATCAGGTGTAAGTGCAATATTAATTAAACAACAACAAAAAATGCATGTAATCGATTTTTGTGCAATATTACAGGATGCGGACCTCGCCATCACCGATTTAACGGTAAGTGATTCAATAACTACGGCAACATGAGGAAGTATTTAACTTAGTTTTTATCGTTTTAAAAGGTTACAGCAGCTAGAGTACATGCAATTGATTTTTCACCAAGTATTATGAATTTAGGTGAATATCTTGTTCGGAACCCGTCTGGTGATTGTTTTATAAAAAATACTTTTTTTCCCTATTCAAAAAGGCATTGCTATTCTGTATCAAATACCAAAAAAGGCACCTCCAGATGTGTTCAGTTTCATGAAGCCGCTTGGAGGTGACGTTTGGATTCTGTTGGGTACAACTTATCTCTTTGTTTCGATTTGTTTCTTTTGTGTGGGTCGAATCTCACCCGCCCAATGGGAATGTCCATATCCATGTATCGAGGAGCCAAAATTTTTGGAAAATCAACTTAGTTTTCAAAATTCACTATGGTTCGCTGCAGGAGCAATACTACAACAAGGATCGGAAATTGAAATAAAGTGAGTTTTTTCATGTTTTTTTTCTATCCCTCAAAAATATACAAATAATGCTTTTAAATTTTTTTTCAAAAGCGTAACTTTATTTTATTTTTTATTTTATAATGCATAATGCTTAATGCTTATCAATTCAACGCTAGAGCCGTATCAGTTCGTTTGCTATCAGCAGCTTGGTGGTTTTTTACGTTGGTCATCGTCGCATCTTATACAGCAAATCTTGCGGCTTTCTTGGTGCTTGAAAATCCAATTGAAAAAATTAAAAGTGTGGAAGATTTTGCAAACTGTGGCCTTGAAAACGAAAAGGAGTGTCCTGCCGCTACATTTGGCGTTAAAGAAGAGGGAGCCACAAAACAGTATTTTGAAGTAATAATGGAATATTAAGGCAAAATTTACAAATTTTCTAATATTTTTTTCAATTGTTGAAAGCATTCGGAGCATGAGCCGTTCAAACATATGTATCGATGGATGGAGAAAAATCGAGATGTAGCTTTTGTAAAAAACAATCAAGCAGGATTAGAAAAGGTACAAAATTCGGATTATGCATTTTTAATGGAATCAACCTCTCTGCTGTACTTCACTGAACGAAACTGCGATGTGACAATGGCTGGAGATTTAATCGATGATCGAAATTATGCGATTGGAATGCCTAAGAGTATTATTTTCTTCATTTTTACAAACTGAATTATTTTATTAATAAATTTGAACTTTTGAAGATTACAAGTACTACCATGAGTTGTGTGAGGGCGTTTTACGCTTGCAAGAGCTCGATGTTTTGGAGAAATTACATAGGAAATGGTGGAAATCTAAACGCGGTGGTGGTGCATGTCAGGTGAGTCTTGACAATCATTTAATTAAAAAAAATATTCTTCTAATGCAAATCACCGTAGAAAAAATCGTCAACGGAAGCAGAACCCTTGGAATTGAATCATGTGGTGGGAGTTTTCGTTGTGGTGGCTGGTGGCGTCGCCTTTGCTCTTCTATGTGGCATTGTTGGTATGAGTTATGGTATTCGAAAAAGAGCGAAAAAGGCCAATGTAATTATGCGGATTATGTTTATTTAAATAGTTTTTTTACACATTTGCCAAATTGAATGGTTATTTTCCGTAGATTGAATTCAAGGAACAAATGAAAATCGAACTAAGATTCTTGATGAAATCATTGGCCAATCCTGATAAACCGAAACCAACTCGATTGATGAAAAAGGGACAACTATCATCATCTCGGTCAGACACTACAAGTCGATCAAATCATACCATATCACCGTGATTTGTTTGTTTGCGTTTAAACGTTTACAAGAAACTATGCCAAAAAAACGAATTCTGAAAAATGCAACGTACATTACGCGCTATTGTTATATCTCTAATTTAGTTCAATAAACGATTTTTTTGAAATTTGACAATGACCGGAATTTGATTACCCATCTCTGATTTTTATTCCATAGCCAAGTTACATGAGAATATACTGAAAAATTAAGCCGTAAATGAAGACCCCGCATTGAAATGTTTATTTAAATTGCATATTTGAAATCCGAGTGCTTCAAACAAATCGCTGTCCACTCATCAGACTTTTTGATATATTTTCACTCATTTCATCAGTAAATCCGCCGGCCTTTCCTTTTCGAAAGAATCTGAAAAAACATCAAAATAATCGTTTCATAGCTCTCACTTGCTCAATCTTAATTATAGCAATTTATAAATTGCTTGTGTGCTTTTACACTTACTGATAGTCTTTTGCGTCTTTTGATATGATAGTAAGTTTCTTCATATTTCCAAACGATATATCTATTGAAAATATCGAGAGGGGAGTATGTTTTTATTCAGACATTACTCAGCCATAAGCGCTGAATAACATACCTTCTTCTCGATGTATTCAATAGATATAGTCTGTGAGCCGTTTTAGTTCATCTTCATCATACATGCTTTCCAGGAATTTGGCAATTTTTTTAATTCCACCAAATTGTTCTTCAGAATTTAAAAACAAAAAATTATTCAAACGATGAAGTTGCCAATATGCAAGAACATGAGAATGAATTGGCGCGAAAAGAACTCTATCCTCCAGGAACAAATCGAAGAATTCTTCAATGCTTCCCGAAAACCCTAGTGAAAACCAATCCATTCCATTTCGATAGATGTGAAAATTCGAAATGGCAACAGCCTTAGGATTGCGCGCAATGTAAATGATTTTCGGTCGAACCGTCCACATTTCTGCTGGCAACAAATTTGGGCGGAAAGTGTGATTGCGATGATGGTGCGTTATTCAGTTTCTCAAGTTGGCGATAATTATCGCCTAAACAGTCACGTTCGAAATGTTCATTAGTCCACAAACTAAGTGGTTTCTTCGAAAAATCAAATCCATTCTGCAATTGGCAAACAATATTCTCAATCCACGTTGAGCCCGTTCTCGGCAGTGACAAAATCCAGACATCGTCTTTTCTCACATCGAATGTTCGGAACTCGTCAGCCCATTTTTTAAATGATTTTATTGTGAAGCATGGTTCGAATTTATAATCTTTTGGAAATGGCAAATGCTCATTTGCCCACGGTTTTGTGTTTACCAAAAGATAAGTATTTACATTATCTATATACACGGTGTTCTATCAATTGGCGTATTTTCTTCTTCAAAAATGAACGCACTATCTTGAGTTAAATTCTGCGACATTTTCCGACATTTAAATGGAACTGATCTTCAATTAATACTGAATGATCATGTTCTTTGCAAAGCTGTTTTATAACATTTTAAATATCTTTGTCATGATAATATTGGTCAAGTTAACAATTTCTTTTTATATAATAATCATAATATATATTCGATTAGATCGAAGAATATCTCAACAAAAACTTATAGTAATATCTAGCAATACAAAAAGTCCTTTTGGTAATTCAAATCATTAAATAAAATAGAACAATTTCATTTTATCCGTTGGAATTATAATAGATAGCCAGATATAAAACGATATCATCATGGTCATGGCGCTTATATTTTGCTGTGCAATAAAATTCGTACGATTCGACTGACAAAGCTAATTTGTCTTATGCTAATCCCTTATAAATTCGAACCATGTTTCATGGCAAAAAAACTAAAAAAATGAGCGAATAAACTTCGAAAATTCAAAGCGAGATAAGACGACGTCTGAATTTTGGCATGACATTTTCTATAGACGCAAGCTATCACTGTATTAAATTGTACGTACCTGTTTACACTATCTCCGTAAATGTTCTCATTCAAATGTATTGATTGCTGTTAAGATAATGTCATTTTATTTTTGAAAAACACACATTTCTGTGATAAATAACGGTATACTTGAACCAAATCGTAACAAGCATGTATTGTGTTTGCACCGCTGCAGTTTAATGTCCATGACAGATAACTTCTCATTATTGCTATTTGAATTCAAATAAAAACTTTATGAAAATGAATACAATCTTTTTCTGTATATTCGTAAGTAAATTACTCAACATTGAAACTAATCGCTCAATAAAATCACATTTATTCATTTTATCAAAGTCAAAATAACCATTTGTATGAAAAACGACAAACTTTAAATTGAATTTGTATCGATTTCGCCGCGGGAATTGAATAATTTTCAAAATTTACAATTAGATATTTGGATAATCTAGTTATTATAGTGAAAGTGTGTTGTGTACACCATTTCCAACCGATAGAGAAAAAAACGCTTAATCGATGTATATTATAGGTATTTATTCAAATTAGGTTTGGGCGCAATCTAACGTGAAAACCATCAAAATGCATTCAAGATTTATTGGAATACAATTGAGTCTCATTTTCACTGGTTCCAATTTCTCAAAGAAAAGCACAGTTCAGTTGCCACAAGGTTCTGTTCAAATATTATGAATTTATTTTCAATTCATTTGTTCACATTTGTATAATCGGGTTTTTTTCTTTAAAATAGAAAATACAGTTTCTACCTCATTAAATTGTGTGTGAGTTTGTTTATGATCTACTTAGAATTAACATTATTATTTTTTTTTAAACGGATTCAGTTCGCAAACGATTTTCTATCCAAATACAATATTTAATTTACAATGACATTTTTCGTCCTTCGATTGAGATTTCGACGGCTCGCCGTGATCCTTTTAACCTTTTTGCATCAATAAATTTCTTCAGATGCTTTTCATATCGATTGGGCTTCTTTTTTTCAATCTGAAAATGGAATTAAAGTTTATTTTAATTAACAAAACGTTCTTTTTCAAATGAGATCTGTGGACATTGTTGAAATTAAAATACTTACGCGACTCATGTCAATATCAACGGTAGATCTAGGCCGGACAACATAGTCTTTGGTTGATGGTAGTGGTACTCGTGCACGACTAACCCATCCTTTGTCACCTGGACGCAGTTGACGTTCTTCGGTTGTGAACGATGTCAATTCTTTTTTCTTTGTGCTTGTTCCCGGTTCCGGGCTTGTGCGCCGTTTTCGTGGCATTTGCTCTAAATCACGTTGCAAACGTTCTTCACGTGTCAACGAACTCATGTCCGCGCTTAAATTGAATATTGGCCGGGCCCATTCTGATATCAATCGACCAGCTCGTTCACGATTCTTTTTCGTTTCGGATGGATGTTTATACAAGTACATAACTGCTTTTCCGACACCGGATTGCTTAAGATATGATTTGTCTATTGGTGGAAACTAAAAATGAAAAATTACATACATGAAAAAAATGAAATTCGATTTGTGATAAAAGCAAAATGGGAGGGAGAGTAACTTTAAAATACATACATCAGAGAGTAACTTTAAGATGCTTTCACGAATTTGTAAACATGGTAAACTTCGATTTGGCAACGGTGCCAACCAATCTGTTAAAACGTTTAATATATTGTGTTCGATGAACGCCAGTTGCAAGTCTTTCTTAATCAATTGTGACATCACCATTTTTAGCATGGAAATCTTTCTGGTAGCCGGTTTTTGTTGTAAATTCAATTCACGATCGTCCTGTTCAAGTAAAAAAATGTTGATTAAAATCGATTCAATAACTTCGATTTATTTATGCTTAATACCTCAGCTGCTGCACGCATATCTTGAATGAGTTGATCGATAATGTCGTCATTATCGTTAATGATATCAATATCACGTCGTTTTCGTCGTTTTGAGCTATCTTCACGTTTTTTAGCCAACATTGCTTCGAAATCATTGACAAACTCATTATCCCCGTGACCAACATCATTTGTGACACCTTCATCTGAACTTTCTCCACCGTCTCCCGTTGCTTGATGTACTTGATTTGCATCACCTTGGCCAGCTGTCGCTTCTTCTTCTTCATTATCTGAATCGATGATTTTGGCTCGCTTAACCGCTTGAGCACTAGTTGCACCTTTAATTTAAAGATTCGTTAATGGAATGATTCAATCATATGAAATCGTATCGTTATAATTACCTTCGTCCTCGGAATCACTCAAAAGTGCACGTTTTTTACGAACAGGTGAGCCACTGCGATTTGATGCTGCGCTACCGCTACGTGACCGAGAATCTGTGGATGAAACAAGGAATAGGTATTTTTTCACATTATTTTCAAATCTTTTTCAATAACTTTTCCCATTCAAAACGATGATTCAAATTATATTGAGCTGACAGCATTCAATTGAAGTGAATCACATTTATTTACTCTGAAAATTAGTACATTTTTTACTTACGTGAGCGACTTCTGCTTCTTGGTGTTCCACTCCGACTACGGCGAGAACCACTACGACTACGGCTTCTACTTCGGCTTCTACTTGAGCGGGAACCACTTGAAGAGACTGAGCTCTTACTTCTACTTCTACTTCTTGCAGAACCACTACGAGCTGATCCACTTCGGCTACGGCTACGGCTCCTACTTTTGCTGTGACGTGAACCGCTGTGGCTCCGGCTTCTACTTTTGCTATGACGTGAACCGCTGCGGCTCCGGCTTCTACTTTTGCTGTGACGTGAACCGCTGCGGCTGCGGCTTCGACTTTTGCTGTGACGTGAACCGCTGCGGCTGCGGCTTCGACTTTTGCTGCAACTTCGGTGTGAGCCACTTCGGCTACGAGCCGACCCACTACGTTTTGATGCTACACTTCCACTACGAGATCGTGAGCCTAAAATTTATTCAATAAGAAAAAGTCACTTTGTAAAAAAAAACTTTCAATTTCCACTAAAGAAAAAGACATCCAAAATTTCGTTACAAACCTGTTCGACTAATTGGTGAGCCAGTTTTACTGCGCGGTGTACGTGATCGGCTACGTCTTTCTGCTGTTGGGCTACCCGATGGTGAACGACTTGGCGATCGAATATTATCATTATCATTCGGTGTTGGTGAACGGCTTCGGGATTTTGATGAGCGCGCACCATCACCATCTGGGGACCGAACCTCGTTTGGTTCAGAAATTTCGTTGGATTCATTCAGATTTGGTGATGCCGAATCCGATCGATCTGAATTTGGTGATGCAATCGACTTATTGTTTTCGTTTGATTCATTCAATGGTGATGCCGAGCCCGACCGGTCTGAATTAGGCGATGAAATCGATTTATTGTTTTCATTCGATTCATTCAATGGTGATGCCGATCGCGATCGGTCTGAATTTGGTGAAGCAATCGATTTATTGTTTTCATTCGAGTCATTCATTGGTGATGCCGACCGTGACCTTGGTTCCGAGCCAGGGCTTCCACTGCGACTGCTCGATCTTGATAAAACATTTTCCTGGTCACTATTATTATCCGGACTCATTGGTGTATCTATTTGCAACGGAAGAGATAAAAAAAAATGTATACATCAGTCATATGTCTATGATAGCTACAACAACAATAATATTTCGGAGCATCGATTGTAGCCGATAAATGCAGGATTCAAATTACATCAAATTTTTAAGAAAAAAACATAAAAAATGCTTACCCATTTCAGCATCCATGCTTGACTTACAGGTTTGCCTTGTTTTAGCAAGGAAAAAACAGTAATATTTGTGGTGCGACAAATGATTTGGATGAAATGTATTCTCTCAAATTGAATACTCGTATGTATGCCCGAGAAACGTCAATAGCTTATGAAATAATTGTTCAATGTTTTGTGAATAAACAAATGAAATGAGCCAAATATGCTAAATGTTGTCCACACAGAAAATTTCTTATTTTTCCGATGTTTACTTTCCAACACTTCGAATGCAACTACACAATTTTAATTTTGTGATGTACACATGAAGGGAAAATTAAAAATGCTTTAATGCGGCTTGTTGTCTGAGCTGTCAACGCTTAATGAGCTGTCACATACAGTGTTGCCAACGACGACATTTTGACATGTGGTGAATTTCGTCATTAATGCGATGAATTCGATGGTAGCTAAAGTCAACTCAACACACAACTTTGACACAAAGAACCGAAATCACAATTGTGTATGAAGCATATATGTATACACAAAAAGATCACGTCATTTTCTAATTATTGGTAAGGATTTTCTGTATTTTTTTGCAATAATTATCAAAAAATCAAATCGAATTCACTTTTCATTCAAATGGCATGTGAATTGTGTTTTTGTTGCAAGTGTAATTGATAAAATTCGTGTTTAATTTAACAAATAGAAATAACCTTGGAATTTCAGTGTTTTTCGTTGTTTTGAATGTCGTCATCACTGATTCATGCACCAAAACTGAAATTACTTCAATTTGGTGAACATTTTTTTTTTGCATCGAAATACGTACAAAAATCATTTAATATATTAAATATTTGTAATGATTTGTGATTTTTTGGGTGTTGTTGACAGATAAGCATTAAAGCGGAGGGAAAAAATAATATGGCAAATTCAAGTACATTACAAAAAGCCATTGATTTAGTGACAAAAGCCACCGAAGAAGATAAAAACAAAAACTATGCTGAAGCGCTAAGATTGTATGAGCATGGTGTAGAGTATTTTTTACATGCAATTAAATGTAAGTAAGCTTGGCAATGAATATATAAACGTCAGGAAATGACGTATTACTTTTATTTCTGTCAACCGAAGGTTAATTTTCCGCTTTTTTCTGTCTCTAATGCTTGTAATTGTAGACGAAGCGCAGGGCGACAAAGCAAAGGATTCAATACGTGCTAAATGCTTACAGTATTTAGATCGTGCCGAAAAATTAAAAGAGTATTTGAAAAAGGGTAAAAAGAAGCCAGTTAAAGATGGTGATACTGGCGCTTCCAAAGATGAAAAGAAAAGCGGCGATGAAGGATCTGACTCGGATGATCCGGAGAAGAAAAAAATGCAAAATAAATTAGAAGGCGCCATTGTCATGGAAAAACCAAATATAAAATGGTCGGATGTGGCTGGTTTAGAGGGCGCTAAGGAGGCACTTAAAGAAGCAGTCATTTTGCCGATTAAATTTCCACATTTGTTCACTGGCAAACGCATTCCATGGAAGGGTATTTTATTGTTTGGTGTAAGTATTCTCTTTTTTTAAATGACGTAAGCACTTTCAATGCCAATTAGTTTTTATGTTCACATCAATTATTCAAATTGATGTGTTTCACGATTGAATTGCATACTAATGACAATTTTAATTTTCTTTTAAAGCCTCCAGGAACGGGTAAATCATATTTAGCTAAAGCTGTTGCCACTGAAGCGAACAATTCAACATTTTTCTCCGTGTCCAGTTCGGATTTGGTTTCAAAGTGGTTGGGTGAATCGGAGAAATTGGTGAAAAATCTGTTTGAATTGGCACGCCAGCATAAACCAAGCATTATTTTTATTGATGAGGTTGATTCATTATGTTCATCGCGTTCGGATAACGAAAGTGAAAGTGCACGTCGTATCAAGACCGAATTTCTTGTGCAAATGCAAGGCGTCGGCAACGATATGGATGGCATTCTGGTGCTTGGCGCCACGAATATTCCATGGGTTTTAGATTCGGCCATTCGGCGACGTTTCGAAAAACGAATCTTTATACCACTGCCGGAAGAGCACGCCCGATTAACCATGTTCAAAATTCATTTGGGCAGCACATCGCATGTCCTTTCCGAAGAAAATTTAAAAGAATTGGCTAAAAATACCGAGGGTTATTCGGGTGCCGATATTTCGATTGTAGTACGTGATGCTCTCATGCAACCAGTGCGAAAAGTACAAACGGCCACACATTTTAAGGTAAGCATTCGGAATTGTTTGCATTGGACAAAAACAAAAACAAAATTTTGTAATTTATATTTTCAGACCGTTCGAGGCCCATCGCCTTTAGATAAAAACACAATTGTTGATGATCTAGTTACACCATGCTCGCCCGGTGATCCAGGCGCGTTTGAAATGACATGGATGGATGTGCCTGGTGAAAAACTATTTGAACCGCCCGTAACAATGGTATGATCTTTTTTAATCGCATTTCTTGCACATTTTTTAATGATATGAATGATTCATGTTTCAGAGCGATATGTTCAAATCTTTGTCAAGTACCAAGCCGACCGTTAATGATGAGGATTTGAAGAAGCTGCAGAAATTCACAGACGATTTCGGACAAGAAGGTTAAAATCTGTTCAACACCAACAGCTTGCAACCAGTTTCAGGCTTTGCGATCTTATGTCGCCGTATCACATTATTTTCGTTTTAAATACAAATAAATAATTTTATATATGTATTTTATTTCTGCTATTTCCCATATTGTTTCAAATATTTCACTATAAATTCAAATGAACAAATAAAGCGACATCAATATAAACTTAATCAAATGCCGTTTGGGTGAGAGAATTTCCATAATTTTTAGTCTTATCTACTCGTCTATCATAAAGTACTATTCATTAATAGGTATGGATGTTGTCATTTAAAATATTGGCGACATTTTAAAAAGTAAAATTGTATGCCAACATTAAAAAAAAAATATTTCAAAAAAATTCAAATAAAAAAAAAAACGAAAAAAATCTTTCTAGACGCAAAAACGTGCAAAATTATCAAACAACAAGATAATGTATACTCCGCACTAATGTGAGCTCATTAGTACGTTGTGCGGTATAGTATCTTTAAAACTATCGACATTCCAGTGAACGTAGGCTCACATACACAAACACGAAACACAATATAGACTCAATCCTAAAAGAAATCATGTGCCGATGCCTACCAGCATAACCGAATGGTAGGGATGTGCAGTTTGCTGCTTATGTTCGGTGATCTCTGTATGCAAACACACTGTTCTGAACTTGTTGTTGTTATATCTGTATGAGTGCAATGTGGTCAATGTATTGTGTCGGTGTGTAGTAAAAAAAACACGATCAGGTACAGACAACCTCAACACTCGTCTCTTTTTCACAAGATATTCAGTATGATTGAAGACACAATAAGTTGAGCACAAGCTACACCGTACAGCATCACAACAGCAGCACTGTTCGATTGATTTCTCGTTTCATCGATTTTTTTTTTACCTCTAACAATTTAAATCGTGCTCTCTCGCTCGCGTATTGTCAATTCACATCACAAAAGAGGTGATTTCATCTAACTAAAACGACATATTTATTCGAGTGTTATGTGTTTTTATATTTGTTCGTGATAACTCGTCAACGAATTGAAAGAAAAAGTGAGCAACATATTTTAGACAATCTCAATTTAAATTGCGCCTAACATTGATGGATTTAGTGAAAACAAAACCGAGTGGACACACGAAATTCCATTGATTTATCGAAATTGTATATTGAGTGGTATTTTTTAAAGAAACAACAAGTCAATTTGTGTTTTCCTAGAAAATAAGTGATAAAAATCTAAGGAAATATTCGCTCTTTGAGTGAAGCGATCCACATTAAATACACAGTCCGAATTCAAGAACGAAAAGGTAACAACAGCAATACGGAACGAAAAAAAAAGTCGGAAAGAATCGACCAAAGAAGAGAATGCCACACACATGCAACACGAATTATCGCTGTCTCTTTCGTCATCATTCACTTGACCATTTGTTTAGCGTGCAAACACACTGCGTTGATCGCATTTGAGGATACACTGATTACGACTTCTTTTCTTTTTATTTCTTCAATGGAATGTCTCGAATAGATCTTTCTCCATTTGTGTGCTTCTTTTTTCTTCATTTCTGTTTTGTTCATTTGTTTTATGTATATGCGTGTAATTGTCTGAGTGGCGCTTAGTTTTTTCTTTTTTGATTTTCCTTTCTTTTTCGTCGGAAATGATTCAAGGGATTTTGACCCATGCAGAGTTTTTCATCCGAATTTGATGAATCATCAAACGTCCTCAGGCGCTGTTTTTATTTTTCAATCCGATAGATCATTGAAATGTTAGTATTTATTCAGTTTGGATTCTTTGCTCACATTTAAAATGGATTAAAACTTAATCCAAAAGCATGTTACAACGTGAAACAGTGAGTGTTTGTGATGTTGATACATTTCGTCTCAATGAGACGGTTTCATTGAGCGAGTTTACGCTCACTTCATTAATTTAACTCATAAAACGATGGAGGAACGACTTTGACTCTGTGTTAATTGATCAGAATTGAATTGTCTATATGTCTCAGTGACGACGGCACTTATTTTTTTCACTTCCAATATTATTTCTACACATCTTATGCCAGTGAATGTGAATTCTAATTGATTAGTGTCATGAACTTTACGCCATATTTCCTCTCGCGGAAACCGACACAATTTTATACTGAATTTTATAGTGAAACAGAAAATGTAACTGTTTATAGCACTTAAAAATGACTTATTGCAAGGAAAAATTTGTGAATCTTTCCATTGAAATAGAAACAATTAATTTATTTGAATTTCTACGAATTTCGTAGCATTGTAAAACAAATATTAATGACAAATACATGGAACAAAAAACACTACTTTTATCATTCAATTGAAAATAGAATCTTTTATAAACAAGATGTTGAAATTCTTTTATTCTTTTCCACAGAAAAAAAAGTATGGCAACGGATTACACTAGGATATTTGGCGTGTCAACATTGGCCGTATTCTTGCTAATTGTCTCAGTACACTTATCGCAGTCATGTAATGAACAAGTATGCGCATCAATCGTGTCCAAATGCATGTTAACACAAAGCTGTAAATGTGATAGCAAGAATTACTCCTGCTGCTCAGAGTGCTTTAAATGCTTGGGTCATCTGCAATTGGAGTGCTGCAGTTGCTTGGGTAAGTAAAGGCCCCAAAATCGGAGTTTTAAAAAAATCAATATCTTCCGTGTGTGTACGTCAATAATTTCCCAATCATATGCATTCAATTAACAGAAATGTGTCCAAAACCAACGGAAACTCGAAATGTATCGCGTCAATCGCATATTGAAGATTTGGAAGGAATTCCCGGCTTGTTCAAAGCACTCACCGAAGAGTCCGATGAAGACGACGATAAATGGACAACATTCACGTTTCCCGTTGATTTTCAAACAGTGTTAGTCAGCCCAAAGGACAAAACATTCAAGTACATTTTTGGTATGTGTTCAAAATCATTCGTAAGACAATGCGCATTCAATTTAATTCGAATCATTTTACTTTCATCAGTATCCGCTGATCAAAACTTGGACTCATCGATGAAGAGTAGAGAAGAAATTGTCACGCACAATTGCACGGTTGTTTATATGTCACAGTGCTTATCATCAAACAAATGCAAGCAAAACTGTGAAAGCATGGGCGCTACCAGCTATCGGTAAGATATACTTTAACGAGATTTTAATCCTTTAATGTCGTTTTTCGTCAACAATCACATTAATGATTTTAAAATGAAACTTTCTTCGTGTGTTTTCTAGATGGTTTTACGATGGTTGCTGTGAGTGTGTCGGATCAACTTGCATTAACTATGGTATTAAAGAGAGCCGATGTGCACAGTGTCCAGAGTCAAAAGATATTGATTTATTAGACGAGGTGCCATCAGACGATGAGCTTGATTTTGGCGAGAATCGGCTTTAATTTCAATTTTATGCAGATTTTTACGTTAAGATTTCGACCAATTTTATATGTAAATTGTATTGATAGATTGCGCTTATGTCGATGCCAGGATGGAAGGGAAAAGCGCACAGAAATATGAAAAAGACAAACTTTTGTAATTTTTTACAAAACAAAAATTAATAAATATATATATGACGAAATCAAGAAGAAATAAAATATCGTAATTTCACTGACAATTAAATTATAAATTTGCAAACTATTCTTTGAGTCTTGTAATGTGAACCGAAACAAAAAGCTGTAATAAAAAATTAGGTTTATCAGCAGAAAAACACTTAAAGAATCAAAGAAAGAAAAAATCCAATAAAAAGTAAAGCGAACTTTGTAATTAAAGTCTTCATTCTTTTCACTTGATGGACATATTTCGATGCAACTTCAGCAATTTATACAATGAAATAACCAACACATTCCATCGCAATTCAATTAGAAATGAAAACCAAGTAATAATATAATGCGATAACAAATGATACCAAGCTCTTTATAAAACGTTGTCGTTTTTGTATTATTTTTTTTTGAATACTTTGCCAGTCAGACTATTTAAAGTCGTTGCAAATGCTTGGACAGTTATTTTACATCGAAATTCCGAGTAAAACGCAACACATGTAAAATGTAACAAGCTGATATCGCGTCAATTCAAAGCAGTGAAGCATTTTAATTGAGTTTTTTTCCATCGAACAAACTTAAAATGAAAATAGTTGATTTACATAAAGACATTTTCGGATGGCGAAAAAAAATGATTTAATTTGTGTTGTAGAAATCAGTTCAACTATGATAACTTTGGCAAGTGAATAAAAAAATTAAATTTTCCGACATCTGTGAGCAAAGAACAACAAAGAAAAATTGTAAATGAAACAATCGACATAAAAACTAGCTTTTTCATATGAATCATGTATAAAAGCCAGCTTTGATCGAATATATTTTTTTTTCGTGAAAAAGATTTCATTCCTAAAGTAATATATACAAACGCGCCAAATGGTTGCAAAAAAAGAAGAACCGCTGTGAATAAGTGAAATTCCTATAGTTAATTATAGCCGTCGGGAATAGCGCGTTTTTTGTTTGAACTTTGAGACAGATTAAACAGTTAATGCCATTAAATGAATTAAAGTCCAATGATATAAAAAGGATATTTTGTTGGGCCGCACGACCAATTCCATTGCCCGAATATTGGAATGTTGACTCTAAGTGCTGCGATTCTGCTGGTCGTTGAATGTGATTTGATTTAGAAATGTTAAATTACGTGCCATCCTCAATGTTTTCCACATTTGGTGTAGCACATCAACACACTTTAGTTTTATGAATGAAATGCGAATCAAAACAATAGAAGAAAGAAGGTCAAATCGCGACTGCGCATAAAGTTGCTACTGCTGTAAGCGACGATTCCAACACACATCTCCCGTATTTTTCTATCGCATTGTTTGGCTGTAAGATGAAAATAGAATATTTTTTTCCATTGAAAGCATCAGTACATACATGGTCGTTTATCTGAGTGCATCGATTTTGTCGTCGTCGCAATTCTTCGAAATTCATTCGTACAAAAGTTAAAAAAATACCACAAAATCAGTGAATTTCGAGTGTGCAGTGATTTTTTTTCTCTATATTTTGGGTAAGTAAGAATAAATTTCCATTTCATTTATGTCTGTTCCAATTTATTGTTATTTCTGTGATGTCTAAACGTCTAAATGTCGACGAAGCATTTTTAGACGACGATAGATTTAGAAAAATACTTGCGAAAAAAAGAAGAAAAAATCGAAATCATGGTGAGAAAAAGGTTATATATTTGTTCACCTTTCGAAAGCGCTCTTCCATATGGATTAGTCGGGAAACTGTTTGAATCTCGACGAAGAAGAGACTATAAAAAAATTACATTTATGGAAATTTTATGGACATTTCAAGTGCAAGGGTATGGGGGAATGACGTAATTCTCCGACCCTTCATATGTGAATCTGACTTTTATATAAATGCTGCATGCTGGGCATATCTTGCAATTGCGGCCAAACAAACACGCAAAGAAAGAATATGATTCCATCGGATCGGCTAAAATTCCACTCACATATAAATTTTATATCATCTTCCCACTCGTTTTTTTATGTCTTTGTTGTGCGTTATCAATGGACACATAACCAACATACAATGGAGATTATATTTCGAAACATGATGCACTACTTAATAGACAATCACTTAGTTGCTTTCGTTTGCGAATCAATCATTCAAAAATGTTCTATTTCGAACGAATTTTTTCTTCTTCTTCTTTTCATTGAATGCATTACATCAATTTGATTTTATCGTGTTAGAAGCCCATTTATACAGACTACACACACACACTTAATGTGAAGTAGAATGCAACCAATAAAACACCCCACACAAATGGCTCGCTCATAAAATGCATTATCAAAAAGGTTAACAAAAGTGCAATTGCAATATTGTTGATTAATTCATATATGTAAGACGTTATGTATCGCAGTTTTCGTGCCATATCATGGCATTCGAGGCGACAGCTCC
This sequence comes from Contarinia nasturtii, assembly GCF_009176525.2. Lineage (NCBI taxonomy): Eukaryota > Metazoa > Arthropoda > Insecta > Diptera > Cecidomyiidae > Contarinia > Contarinia nasturtii. The sequence continues at coordinate 1,845,739 of NW_022198340.1, read as the reverse complement.
ATTAAAAATAGAAAATTGATTATGTCTTTCGGCACGAAAGATCAGTACGTATTCAACTGGTGATGTAAGGTTGACATTGATTTATAGCGTCAATTTTATCGTCATTGATTTTTATCGTTTTATTCCATTTTTGACATCATTTTCAAGTGGACTTTGTCAAAATCAAAAAAAAAAACTTTTTAATGCCACTCTAAATGTCCACTCATTTCGTTTCCGAAACGAGGTGACTATTTTTGTTGTGTGAAGTGCATTTGAAGTGCACTTCAATTTTAGATATCAAACGGTTTGTTTTCCTAATTTGATTTTTGGTTAGTTTGGATTGCATTTGACAATTTCACACTAAATCCGATTTCAATAGAAGGTCAAGTGATTCTTTAAATTAATGGTTATCCGATATCAAAATCCAGGCATTGTGCCAATCATGCAAATTTCTGCGTAGTTTTCACACGAAACACATTTAATTTCGAACCTTTTTTTCTCGGTTTTGTTTTTTTTTTTTCAATTTCAAAATATCCACACAACTGAAAATATTTACTCTGAATAAATTGTATTTCATTCCAGTTTCGTTGAAAATCAACAGTTCTTTGCCTCGAACTGAACTTTTTATAGACACATTTTTTCTTCAGAGTGTATGGAAGTTTCCAGAGTGCAAGCACTTGTGCAAGCTCGTAATGAAGTTTTTTTTAATCGGAATATTCCATTATGGTTTTCATTATAATTGGCACAATTGGCGTTGAAATTGCGTTGTTGCTTGCTATTTTCAGAATTGAAAATTTTATTCTCTATTATTTTATTGTTTGTCTACTATCGCTTAAAAAAGAGAAACAAAGAATGATACGTAAAGTAATTGATTCAGTAATTGCCGAGATGAAATAAAAAAAAATGACTGAGAGGAATTGAGAGATGAATATTCCGAGAAATAATTAAAATTCCTATACATTTTCATCTCACTCATAACAGCCACTTTTTGACATCTCCTCATTTGTAGTATAAACTCCTCTTTCTCAATTTTAATCCATTTTCTATTCCTTTTCTTTGCTGCTAATTCGTTTGAAGATAGTTTCAAATAAATGATACAAATTGCAAAGTAATAAGTTTGCATATGGAAAACCATTGATAATAAATGCTTTTGATACTTTTAGTGTATGTTTCATCAACACTTTCGTTGAAAAGAAGAAAATCTTGGGGAAAGAGAATGAAATCTTATTAACCGAATAGTTTTCCACGTTCATGGCATTTTCGTTGCAATGTTGTGAAAAAACTGCTTTGTAGCTGAAAGTTTTGATTGAAGTGAGTCCGTCCATGTAACAGACGTTTCAGATGGTTTTTATTATCCGCAAGTAATCGAATCTCATTTTTCTATTTTGTTTTTACTCGAAGCTTCTTCAACAAACTTTCCTCAGGCAAATCAACTTATGTCATGGGGATTTTCATATGAAATATCGTAAATGTAACTAAAAAGTATCCATTTTTTTTCAAAAACCAATTTTATGTTGTCGATTGGAGTAATAAACTAAATTATGAACCATTTTGTCGGAAATTACTTTTGACTTTGCCGCGCTCTCATGCGAAAATGCAATTTTCTAGTGGAATATTTTTTCTTGCATCGCCGTGTGTACAAAATTATAGGGATGAAAGTAATCTTTTGAACGCGTTCAAACAATGAATATATTGCGCTGCGCTACATGTGACGTGTGTATATTTATTTTGTTATAATGGTTGGTCAATAAATTTCATGCAGCATCTGCAAATTAGATTTTTAATCGCATTTTATTTAACTTAATTTACACTGAAATTATATCATAAATCATTTTAAGGTCTTGGTTCTAATCGGCTGAAAGTGAATATGTTGCAAAAGACAGAATTTCAGTGAAATTAAATCGTATTTGCAATAGTAACCGTTGTTAAGCGAAAATCGTCTAAGTCCTCAATAAGATGCACCTCAATTTTTGGCTACTTGTCTGCTTTACGCTTAACATGATTTACTAATTGCGTGGTCTGATGGATGAATAATGGATTTATTTCGAATGTAGCTCGATGCGATGTATCAGACATTTTGAAACAAGCAGCCGGTAAATACATTCACGCCACGCAGTGTCTTTAATTTAATAGAAAATTGTGTATTTTTTCAAACAATCCATTTCATTTTCGAAATCCTTTATTGCAGCAAAAAATTCTATTACTAGAATATCTAAATTTTTGCACGTTTGCCATACATTGCACTGATATGTCTTCAACCAGCTGGAAATATCTGATTCAGAAAATTTGATTTACTTTCTGTTTGAGATGAAATACTGCTACACTTTCTGTTGGACTGAAACAAGCTTATTTGCTGCTGATTTTATTAGTTTTCAATTTCACTTTCTTCCGATAGATTGGCTTATATAGTTCATTGAAACGACAGAGAATTACCCTTGTCACGGCATTGGCATTACGCCAAATGAAACATATTTGAAATTCAAGTTGAATTCAATCTCCTTGGCCCAAACTAATGTCATATTCATATGAAATCCAGATTTTTCATTATCCTTCGGATTTTCTTCACTTCACTTTCAAGTGCATACTTATTATGGCTTTTGTGTTTTGGAATTATGTTGTAATACACTCAAACATTTGACGGGGAAATATGGTTAATATAAAGATTAAATAAATAGACGAAAATGATCACCTTCCACACTGAATTGAAGTTCAATATAGCTTTCTTGGCTATGAATCAGTTTGCTTTAAATAGAAATAAATTTTAAAATTCGATTACACAATTAATTTCTTTTGTGCACAGATGAGAGAGAGAGAGAGTTTAGTGAGATTTTTATTTCAGACCTTTTCAGGATTTACTGTGGTTCGCGTAAATAAACAGAATGGCAATAACGATGTGCAAGAATGTAATTTGATATCGAGTATATATGCATTCGCTCAGTATAATTTTAGTGCAAGTTTAGTTTCGCTTACTAACAAATACAAGCGCTAAAAGAGCATGCATTGTATTTTAATATTTAATGACAATTACGGTAGTTGTTTTCCGACCCTTCATATTCAGTGAAAGTAGCAACTCACAGTGATTATATTTGGTTTGAACTTCTCAAATCAATCTCAATATATCTACTCCTCCATTTTCTAGAATAATAAGTTTCATTCGGTCATTTTTAAAATTAATTTTCCAATCACAATAAAAAAAAATGTATTTTAAAAAAATTTGTTTCATTAATTGTGAAATGTTCATTTTATTTCAGAATAAACAAGAAAAAATCATCACCATCGTCGTCAACATGTCATTCCGTCCAAAAGAGCGGGTTTTATCAGCACTACGAAAACTTTTCCACAAAACATCAGCAAACAGACGCGAAGCGAACAATGGTGCTGCAAGTAGTAGTAATACATCAAAAAGTCCTGCAAGAAAATCTCGACGGTAAATATTTTCAAGCAAATTTATAACATTTGACTGTTCATTCAGAATTTCTGATATCTTTAAATTTTAGTGGAATTTCACCAAGTCCGAGTCAAAAGTACCCAACTAAAGCCAATGACAAAACAATTCGCGCCAAGCGACTGATGAAAGAGCTTAAAGAGATCCAGCGCGCATCTCGTCTACAGAAAAATTCATTTTCGGTAGAGCTGGTCAATGATAACTTATTCGAGTGGTATGTTCAAGGGGCAATTCACTTAAAAATTGCCGCTCTTTTATTAATTAATTTTTATTGATTGTTTTTCGATTATTTGTCGATTATTTTAAATTAATTATATTCTTTTCTTTTGTGATTCTCCCCTTAGGTATGTTCGAGTGTATGACATTGATCAGGAATCCGAGTTGAAATATGATATGGAAGAGCAAAATATTTCACACATTCTTCTGCATTTAATATTTCCGGATAATTTTCCATTTTTGCCGCCATTTATGCGTGTGGTCGAACCAAAAATTGAGAAAGGCTTTGTGATGAACGGTGGCGCCATTTGTATGGAACTTTTGACACCACGTGGATGGGCTAGCGCTTATACAGTTGAAGCAGTTATTATGCAATTTACCGCTAGTTTATCCAAAGGTCGGGCACGAATTGCACGCACAAAAAAATCAGGCAAAGATTTTAGTAAACAATCAGCAGAAGAGGCGTTCCGATCACTAGTGAAAACACACGAAAAATACGGTTGGGTTACGCCGGCCCAAAGTGAGGGTTAATTTGGTAAGTGAATTTTATTTGAAAAGCTTCATCAGTTAGTTAAATTTAATTAAACGTGATCACATATTAAAACTTCCCAAATGATATGATTTTCATTCATGCAAATATCTTTGCCCTGGTATTTATTCATACAAAATCGCACACTTAATATTAATCCGACGATCAAATCAATCGCAATAAATTCCATTTTAACGAATCAGTTTGCACGCGTATATATGCGGAGTGACAGTTTTCAATATTTATAGAAATTTTGACATTTAGGTTTGATTTGCTTCAATTCATATTTATTGCATACTCGCTTTAATTTGCAGAACCGTCATATAATCAATTAAATTAGCTTATTATGTTATTGTTATTAATTAGAAGCAACTAGTTCAGATAGGCGTTGATAACATGTTCCTCAAAAAATTGAATGTTTTTTTCGACGCAATTAAGTTAGCCCTTATTAATTAGGATTAATATCAAATAAATTGGCTTTGCCAGAAATGACCATCAACATGATGTAATAATATAATATTTGAAAGTATTAAATATTTGAAAATTTAAAAGTAAATCATATTTGTAGCGTGTTTAGTTGAACGTGGTTGATTGATCTAATCTGGTTAGAAGGTGGTGATGCGACTCGATTGTCATGTTTTTTGGTTTTTGTTTCCTTACACTTTGGTATATTAATAATGTTGAATTAATAAAGAAATCAGTCTTAGTCTATACATTGTTTTCTTCTTGTAAAGAAGATAATTGTTTTTAATGCTACATACACTTGATACAATATAAAATTTACAAGCAAAGCTGATCTCAATGTTCCGCAGCGGCTGTTAGTATCTAATTATCTCTTTTAAAAAGAAAGTTCTCTTTAAAAAATTGATTCGAAAATTAAGCTTCTAGCTACTACCTCTCATTTGCACCAATTTTTTTTTAATTGCTGAATTTGAGTTTCTCCCATTTATTTCATGTTCGAAGGGTTCTAATAATTGAATTGAAATAAAACAAGATGATGACTGTTATTTTTTATGCTAAATCCACTTGTAACATTATAAAATTTAAAAGCAAAGCAGATACTTTTTGTTGTTACTTGCTTCTAGAACTTCTTAATTACACCGATGGGCTCCATCTCAATAAGTGTCATTTTGAATTTTTGATTGTCCATTTTTTTATCTTCGCGTCTTTTCTTTTATTGACCTTTTTGGGTATTTATTTTTGAAAATTAATGTATACTATATTTTCTACTATAACTATATAGTTGGTATTGAAATTGATTACAGCATTAGTATGATCAAAATGATGTTGTTTTAATAAGTTAATTCTGTTTTAATTAAAAGTTAAAATTAAATTCTAACATTAAATAAGTATTAATTTCACATTTTAATCTTTTCACATTTTAATCTTTTCACATTTTAATCTTTTGTAAATTTACCGCTTTTCCGTATTCTCTCTTCTATCTTGATAATTTATAAAATTAACTTCATTTATTCTTTTTATTTTTTTATTTCTGTTTCTACTTTTCCATTTTATTGCAATTCGTTTATTTAGTTGTAAATATTAAAAACCGATCTAAGGAATCTTGGATAACTAGTTATTAGTTTCCACGCATTAAAAATAATAGAAAAAAGTTTTGTGTGATACTCGGTAACTGCCTCCTTAATCTGGTGTTTCTATATCTCTATAATACATGCGGTTCGACACATACCGTTAATTTGTATTTTAACGCAAAATGAATTTAAGCGAGTTTTTGAATTCTCAGTTGACAAAGTCTTTAAAATGGCAAATCAAAAGACAGCGACACAGTAGATTTAGCGTGATAGACGCTAATTTATTGTCTCGAATAAATTGAATTCATTTTTTTGCGCATTAACGAAGAAATTTGAATTTTAATAAATCACTTTCAATGGCCTTTTGATGAATTTATTTAGCCCTTCTTGTATCGATACAAGAATAATTCCATCAGTTTAAGTTACTTACGCTTCACTTTATAATGAAAATAAAACACCATCGACTTTTATACGTACAAATTAAGCATAATTGATCTCAAACAATGAATGAAATGATAAACTCAATTTGGAATTAACCTTTTTTTTGAATGGAGATGTGTATGTTGAATGAAATCTTTGGGAATGTTTTATATGTGAGATCGTTTGAAAATATACTTTAAATCGTATTTCAAGAAGCTTTTTAAACAAAAAAACCATACATTAAACTTACGATTTTGGCCTTACATGTTTGAACCATTTAATAAATAATAAATTATGTTTACCTATTTGTGTTTAATCATTGCAATGCTATCATCCAGACATCAATTGAAATCAAAATGAGGATAAATAAGGTTGATCGAAGTATTGCACAAAAATAATACGTTATTTGTTTTGGTTTAAATTAAAATGAAAAGATTGTTACCAGTCAAAGTTCGACGTATGCTCCACCTGGATTCGGCCGCATTTTGTCACAGAGACAATACAAAATTATGCAAGTGACATACTTTGACTACATTGACTTTTAATTATTGTATCTTTAAAAATTAATATATGTTTAAAAAAAAAGTGACAACAAAACAGAATATTTCCAATGTTCAACCCAGCGATAGAGCTAAGTCTGGCATCTACAGGTTAAATTTGGATAATAAAAAGAAACAAAAACAATAAATGTTCAATAAAATTGTATCAATGCGAAGCAGGATTATTGTTTCATTTCATTTTGTTCGTGAACAACATTTGGTTGAATTCCAGTAATGAGTGCAGTACTACATGGATGCCGGTGAGTATTTTACTTCTTTTTCTCTACCGATATCCACTTTATGCAAATTACTTCAGTTAGAATATTAAGTGAAAATGTTTTTCCATAAAAACTTGTAGCTACCTTTTAATCCACACAATTTGCCAAAAATTAAAAATGTCATGATTTGGCATACAATTTGCATTTTTTAAGACGCAACAATATTTTCCTAAAAATCTTTGATTTGAGCTATAAAACTAGATATTTTTTTGGCAAAAAAGAGCATTTTTTATTTTTTCAGTTGAAAAATTTGTATTTTATTTTGTGTTAATATACAATTCACTTCTATGGTATTTGCCTCGGCAACAATTATTTCGAGGTTGTTCCTTAAGTCGGGATGGGGCCTTGTCCAGGTTTTCTTCCAGTTCCCCTCGGTTTCTTAGTAGTTTTTGGGCTGCTCCCTCCTACACCGGCTCCCGCCATATTGTCAGGTGATCCAGCTACAACCAAAATCAGAGCAACAAGCAAAAGTATGAAAAAAGTTAATTTCATCTTCGGATATTTTATTAACTGAATGTTTCGAAACAACTCGACGGTATGATTTGCTTCTGTCATATCCAAAACTTCTTATACTAAAACTCAAGGTAATTTGGCTCTTTTTGATAAACTCTTTATTTACTGTTCTTTATCACGCTGCCATAATTTATCTTCAATATTGTCGGGAACTCCCCGCATAACTGGTTGGATAAGCTATTTTTATTGTATTGATATTACTAATAATCTAAAAATCATCGTCGAAAAATAGATCAAATTTTTATATACGTGCATATTCTCACACCGACTTGGATCATTTATGTTACGCAATTCATTGTGTATTATCACATTAGACGTATTTTTATATTTGAGTTGGGATTTTTTTTCAAAAGTCCAAGCTGTGATCTGACTTCAAATATGGAATATTCTTACATTTCTAGTACGAATAAATGTGATTTATGTTCACACTTAACCCATGAATGGTAAGTAAAAATACGATACTTTCAGGTAATATCGAAAATGGCATATTTATTAAGTTGAATCTTCTCAGTAAACAATTTTCAAACGACTAAACTTATTCTAAAAACCAGTTTGCCTGGACGAATGCAACTCATTCACAAAGTCATGATTATCATTTGCAATATAAATAGGCGCATCACGTAATTTAATACTATCATTTTAAAAACAAACTACAAAAACAGTATACGTGGTGATGTCAATTCGCAGCGTACTCAAAAAATAGAAATGTTCAACAATCCGTTTGTTTGTATTTCATCTTAAATGGAAACCATTCATAGCAAGCCAAATCTGATTGAAAATAAAAGAGCAATTCGTTTCTGGCATTTTTCCTTAGTTGAGGTATTGATGGAAATAGACTTGTGCAATCAAAGGGCATGTATTGATTTGTTTTTATCATTTCCTTACATTTAGTGCATTGCATAGTGATTGAGTTGTAATTGCGACGCATGAAATAACACATGTATCAATCATTTTAAATATAAATCCATTATCTTTGACCTCGCAAGGTCTCTTTTATTTTTAATATAATTCTTGTTGATTTTCGCTTCCTCTTATATTTTTGCAAAATATTGTTCAATTTTTCTCTCTTCATTTTACTGTTTCAGGTAACAGATTCTAAACTTAATATCCGTCGACTAGCATTTTGATTGACAAGATTCGAAATATTATAAAATAATCATTTTATATTTGAATTTTGGATAAAGTAATCTCATTAGTAATAGTAAAAACTATTAAAACAAATGTCTCATAGCAAACGGTGATTTTCCACGAGTTTGCAAGTAGTATAAGCCCAATGGACGACTGATAAGATTCACAAGATCGCCACCCATCAATGCGTTTTCACCGTGCTCCGAGCATTTTTCATCGTATATTTCGCCATATGATAAACATTTTGTTGCCAAAAATCGAGATGTGCGCTTCAAACTCTCGATAAACAGATCATGTACGCGGGTGTGTGAGCAGACCTCACCAACAACTGCAGAAGATAAACAATATGTTTAATAATACGTACTCGAGCAAATAGTCTATCTTAAAACAGGTTTCAAATGAATTTTTGAAAGAAGAGTCTGTATTTTTTTATTTGAAAGATATAATTAGATTGTGGAAAAAAAAAATGAAGATTACATGGAATAATACTCGCACATTCTGGTTGTACACATCCAAAATTTGGATAGAAATCTAAATAAAAAAAAATCGATTATGAAATAATTTCAATTCAAAACAAAAATTTCAATTTAAAAAATTCAAATATACCAGCATGACCAATGGGATGTTTAACACCCAAAAAACCTCCACTCGTGTGAATGACTTGAACGTAATTTGCGTCTGTAACGTAATTTATACAAAATTAATATTTTAAATAAGCAACCTTTTTTGATCATATAGGTAATTCATTTGACTCATATCTCTCTCTCTCTTTCTTTTCTTTCTTTAACTCACCGCTATAATGTAACCGGCAACTCTCATCTTTCAAATGAAACAGTGGCAACGCTGGATCTAGTGCAATTATCGTTGCCAATTTTCCTGACTTAATGTTTTTGCCTACAATTCCGCACGTATGTGCGCCCAAGCTATGACCGACACTATAACGATTTATTAAATCAACTATATTTATGTATCAACTCACACAGTAAATGCATTAATAAATACAAACCATGTGAGTTCATCTAAGTTCAATCCGAGCGTAACCAAATAATCAATGAATCGAGCGACAGCTTGTCCGACCTCGCGAATTCGATGTCTGGCTTTTACATAATTAATCGTTTTTGCACCACGTAACCAATTAATTGCAATGAAATTAAAATCGTCTCGTTCCAAAAAAGCGTGCGCGTATTTCTGCAATGTATCCTGATCACTGAAATAACCGTGAATAAAAAGTCGGGTCGGCCTATTGGGATGCCAATTCCATCTGCAATTTTGCACACCGATCAACGTTCGATTATCATTTTCACCATTCAAAATAAAATTGTCGTTATTCAAAATATTTGAATCGATTTCTTGCAACGTTGTGGCAGTTGAATGATTCGAAAATCGACAATACATCTCGTAAAATACGTCACGTTTCGCATCAAATTTACCAGCTGCGACTAAAGCAGAGATAACGATCAACAGCACGAGCGTTTTAAATTTGTTCGACAACATGGTATGTGAATTGTACAGAGTACGAAGCGCACAGTCAAACTGCAACCTGTTGTGCCGGTATATGCATCTTATATAGTTAGGACATTCTGACTGTGACGTCGTTGAACTGATGTGATTTGATGAGCTGACACAATATACATTTATTGACCGGTTTTAATTTATGAAATTGATCTGATACTTGATAGCACAGCATCTGCTGCGCGACAACATTGACATAAAAACGATTAGTTGATAAAGGAGTAACTCACTCTTATTGACATTTCATGCTAATGCATGTTATAGGGGAATTTTTGATTGAGGTTGTAAATACCAACTATCCAAAAAATCCCATAATTAAAAAAGCCCATACTAAAAATCTCACAACATCTCATCTCATCAAAATCTCGCATTATTTTTACTACATTTTACTTCGTAAGGTGGAGTAATAGGTTGTGCAAGGTTATGCGATAGTCAAGCCATTGAAAATACGTGCTATTATTGTTGTTGCTAAATACGCTTGAATTGTAACAAAAATAAATAGAAATTGTTGGCATTTTCTGCACTTGGTTTGTCGAAGATGACATAGTATTTCTAATGATAGTATTGGTGACCGGTCGTATTTTCAAATCTAATGGAGAATTTATGCCCGAAATATCGTAGAAAATAATATTTAAAATTTGGTCATATTTTCCCCCAGAAATTTTTTTTATTTTCGGGAAATTGTGTCCAAAAACAAAAAGAGACTATTTCCAGTTCGATTTGGACGTAATTTCCTGGGGAAAATATTACCAAACTGATGAAGAATTTACATCCAAAAAATTGAAGAAATTGTGGCCAAAATTCGAAAAAAATCCCAATTAAAAATGAAGAAGCTAAAGAGATAATTTAAAAATGTACTTAAATGTGCCGCATTTTTTTAAAACTGTACCATACTAGTTCGGATAATATTTGAAGGTCAAATTTTGGGAAATTTAAATTCGCTTTGCTATTTTCAGTTTTTGCCCTACACGTCCACATTTTTTTTTTTTTTTTATTTTTTTTTTTCAAATGAAACTTTCCACTAACCAGATGAAGTTTAAACAGATCTTTAGAATTTTTTTGCCGTACTATTGTGATATTTTTTGCCTGGTTACACAATTTCATTTATAGAAAACAAACAATATATCCATGGAGAATTCTAAAATGTTCCACGAAGAATTAGGTGGTTGACGTCAATTGAAAGCGTACAGCCGTACACGCGTATTTCATAACAATTCGTATTTGTTTGTTTGGAATGTTAAACATTATTGAATGTCTAAGGAATTTTTCTAGCTTAGATCACCCATGTGTCTCAAATGAATTTAGCCGACTATAAAAATCGCAGGATCTGAGCCATCTAATCACACTGAAGCAAGCTCTTAGCCACTATGTGTCGTTTAATCCAAACAGTTTTCGTAGTTACGGTTCTCGTTGCCGGTGTAAGTATTTTTTTTTGTATAAAATTTTCACATTTCACATTTCGCCCTCTTTGTAGCTCGATATTACCTTTATTGTCAAAATTTTAATTTAATTTTTTTTATTTTTTTTATTTCTTTCTAAAAACCAGTACCATTGCAACGTTCCAAATGTAGGAGAAATGTTGGGAAAACCTCAAGAGTATGCAATGAGCCCAGCGCAATGGCAATCCATTGAATCTACGTTTGAATTGTACAAAAAATCAATAACCTCTATGCAAATTTCCCTTAAAAAGTTAAAAAAAAATAAAACAGTAAAAGAAATTTTAAGTTTGATTAACGCTAATTTGGGCTACTTTCAAAATTGGATAAGAGGCCTCAAGCAACTTGACGACAGTACTGTTTCTTATGTTGCCGGTATATCTAACGCATGGACCCAATTGTTAAGAGAAGATGCAGAACATATACAATTGTTTGATGCATCCAAATTGACAGCTTTGGAAAATAGCATTCGCGGTGATGAGAAATTGGCAATTGATCAATTGCAATTAGTTAATCATGTAGGGAGCTTATTGCTTGAGGGGATGGGCAATCGTAAAGAAGAAGTTGATAATTTTGATACACATTTACAATTCGGAGACGGCTACATGTCATCACTGGATGCAATTTTGAATAATATTGATTTAACATTTACATTGAACTATCAAAGAAATGTAGAAATGCAAAATCATTTTAAAGATTTAAAAGCGGCAAAAGAAGAAATGAAAAAAATATTGGATGAACTATACAAAGCACTTGTAGTCAAAAACAAAAATGATTAAAAAATGATAAAATTTGTTCGAAATACGTTTATTAAGTTTGCCTGACCTTGTAATATTCTTTCTTATTCAATAGTTCACTTAGAACTAAAGTTTTGTTTAACAATATGAAAAAATAAAACAAATACCAAATTTCCTATAAAATACATATTTTCTTACAAAATTTTCTCAAATACATTCACTAATTATACAAAATACCTTATATATGATAAGAATAATGACACTTTTAACAATTTTACTGAATTCAATGTGACAGCATTGACTAACAATATTATGTATTATGATTATTTTTCTTTCAGTTTGTAAGGTATATACATCTCATTATTAAGGTTTTTCAAGAAAAAAAAATATTTTTCCCCAAAATTACCTCAGGTATCATCCATTTCGTGGTACAAAATTCCAGTGTTAGACATAAAAAAACATTGACAAAACTCTAAAAAAAACTCGCTTTCTACAGAAAGTTAGTACATAAATTTGTTTTCAAAAATTCCAATAGAATATTCTATCCAAGCAAAATACTACAAATAGTTTGGCGAAAAGTGCACCAATAACGTAGTTTTCGGCTTGGTAGTGTTAAGAAAAATTACCCATTCGATTCCATTTTGTCTTTGTACAAAGGCAATGCATAGCAACGCGCATCTGAAATTCAAAAATTTACTTCAAATTAAAACTTTATATGAAAATGAAAAAGATACAATATAACTTTTAAGAAGTCAACAAATATTTATATTGAAAATATAATAAATTGTTATTCTGTTCATTCAAATGGTTCTCTTTTTAAAAGCTGTTTTATAACAGAATGATTAATTAATAAAAAACTTGAATTACATCTACAACAAAAAACAGTATAGAGCGATAACAAAATATGAACTGACCCCGTTTGATTAAAAAAAATTAAGGAACTTTTCATTAACTCTCTCTCTCTATATGAGACACCTTGTATAACAATTTGAATGTATATCCAAATAAATTTTTTAATTTAAATTATAAGTCTTCGATAGACATAACAATAAACAAACGTCTGTTTGCTTATTTTTTGCGAATATTTATTTTAGATCCACACTTAACAATTTTATTTTTTTTAATGAAAAATTTCTTTTCAGTGTGACTGAAAAAAACTTCTACATACATCATTTCCTAATAACTTGATCATGTAACTTATTTTTCAAAAAAAAAAATTTTTAAATATGGAATAATAGTAGTACACTTTGAAGATTAATCGTACACAATCTGATTTGAATCGATTTAAAAATTAACTTCAAATTCTTTCAAATTCAAAAAAGGAAAATATTATAAAAATCTTACTTTTTTGATCAGGCATTTCAAGCCGGTACACGTTTCTATCCCAGCATAGCTGAGTTGCAAATTGTGTTTCCTCCACCAAACACGTCTGGTTGCATCCAATTTCGCACTTCAAATGTGATAGTACTTCGAAATTACTTCGGTCATCATGATCATCATTTTGATAATGAGCTATCAAAACACATATATGAAAACGTACACCTAAGTACTTCCTCTGCCGCTTCGGTACTAGTATATAATTTTAAAAATGATCAAACAACCGAAATCAAGATAAATACACTAGAAAAAGTAGATGTGCAATTTCAGTGAAACTCATTTTTGAAGTATTTTGCATTGGATTTCGATTATTAATATTATTTGTTTTTCTTTATTGAATAATATGGTATAGGTGCTACAATAAATATGTATATATGTACGATTGAATTGGTTCTCATTCAAGTCGGTCATTTTTTTCTTTGCTGTTTCGAGCACACACTATAAACAGGCCATCATCTGGAATAGCTGTGGTATATGTTGGATTCGCAATGCATATTCTTTCATTTCATTCCATTCCGTGCCATTGTATATAAGGTATTTTCACTGTGTTTAAATCAAAAATGATGAGCGACAATTTTGTTTATTTAAATATAGTATGTAACGCATGTGCTAATGCTTCCATTTTTGTAAAACTTCGTTAATACGCTAAAATTCAATTTGCATTGTGTATATTATTATACTAAAATGATGCGTTTGAGGTCTAAATACAATTAAACAGAACTCTAAGTTGAATTTTCAGTCGAATCGCTTCCTAATGTGTCAACAGCAACAACAACAACAACATCTGCATCTGTGACATTACGGTCATTGCTTGGCATACATTTAGCGCGTAAATCAATCGTTTTGCGGTCGTTGTGCTCGTTGGCCAATTCAATATCGTCAGTCGATGAGACAAGATTTTGTACAATACAAAAACTGTCCGTTTTTTTCGATGAATCACATTCCATTGTTTCATCCGTTTTATTGTCGATTAAATTTAACGAATTCGATTCGCAGGCAACTGCCGCTGCGGTTGCAATTGTATCTGTATTTGTTTGTGGCTTAAAATCAATGCTGCTGCAATCAGTTTCGGTGCTATCGGTACTAACACGAGCCAAAAATAATTTCTTTATTTTTTCGCATGCTTCGTCGCGTTTTTGTGTAACGGATTTATCATCGGCGTCTTGTGTCGTTGGTTTATTTTGGCTATCACTATCAAAATCGAGATCACTCAGATCACTGTTCAAATCTGAATTGGCCGCTTTTGTACATAAATTCGGTATATCCATTGGGATTTCCATGGCGCTTGTTGATGAATTTGGCGACGGTGCAGCCGATAATGACGATGAATGACTCGATGATGAATTTGTATTTGCTGTGCATAATTTTGATATATAAAACTTTGGCGTTGTTCGACCCTCCGTCGAATCGGGGCTGGGACATAACAATGGCGAGCGGCATGGTGAATGGCCACGTGAACTACTGTTTATGGACAAAATGAATAGATTAATGTCAATTGATTTGATTTGGTTTTCGATAAATGAATGGAAATTCATTGATGGCGATATAATCTCTTTTTCATCATTTGTAAATCGGTACCTTTCAGTGAAGATCTTTTTAAATGGAGGTGGCGAATAGCTGTTTGAATAATTATCGTCGAGTTCGAATTTTCGTTTGACCGGACCCAATGAACTTGGCCGCATCGCAATTGGTGACATTGAACGTCTGGTTTGAAAAGTTCGCCGTGTTGGCGATGGAGACAATCCATATGGTGGGAGTCGCAAACCAGCTCGACTACTGCAAAAAAAAATTGATAAAAAATGTAATCATTTTTTTTTTCAAGCTTTTGATGTGAATTCAAAAATAGATAAAGATACGTAAAGACGTAGATTTTTTGCTTAACTCATGACTTTCAATTTAAATAAAATTACACCAAAAAAATGTGCAAAACAACCGAATGGTGTGTCGTCGAAAAGAAAAATGCAAACCTTGTTGGTGAAGGACTAGAACAGCTAATAATGCCTGTAGGTAGAGTCACGTGCAGTGGATTTGTAAGATCCGAGCTTGTATCACTTTTAAACGACCAGTGCTCTGCATCCAAAGTTAAATCTAAAATTAATTTTTTCAAGTTTAAAAAAAAAAATCTCAAAAATTTCTAAATGGAATTGATTTTCACTAACCTTCCCAACTTTGACTGATTTGCAAAGCAGTATGAATTTCACGTTCATGGTTCACTTCACGGCTAGTAACATCGGCGCATTCTTCTTGTCTCAATTGTGAAACGCGTGGTGTTAATCGAGGCAAAGGTCCTGGATTTGTGGCCAATGGGCTAAATCCGGTTGAATATCGGCGTGCTCTGGGTGCAAATATATTAAAAGTTGGTGTTGGTGACGCATCTCTGCCGTAAACCAGAAGAAAAATAGAGGTTAGCTTCATAAAATACTGTCCACTTGGTCTGTATTAAAGTTGCCTTACCTTGATCGAGATGTGGTCGAAGTAATATTTGGGCTATTCGTTGTCGGGCTATTCATTGTATTTGTGGTGCCAGTCGATGACACAGTGACTTTATTAGTCGGAGGTAGTATGTGATTTATGATTGGTGTACTGTTGCAACGTTTCAAAGTGTTGGTTGGATCAAAATCCATGCTATTGTGTTCAGCTGCGGAATAAAAAATAAAATTGTTATTGTTAGCACTTGCATCATCACAATATCAAGTCACACTTACTCATATCATTCATTTTTGCATTCAGCACGGCACAATCACAATGAAATGTCGTTGCAATTCTCAGCGATATTCATCAGTGTAATAATTCTTTTTTATTATGAAGGGTACTCAATAAAATGTTCAAAACGGATTTCGACTCTTTGTTTTACTCTTAATCACAAATTGCACATTTGCTTTAAAAATTCAAAGCAAACACAATTTTCTGCGATGCACAGAAATGAACTTTTCCACTTTGTTTCGACAGCAACTTCAATCCTTCAATCAAAACAATTTATTCGCGTTTATTTTCAAATGATCGAAAAATTGACGGAATAAAATCATAACAAAATGATTGATGAAGTTTTTTTTTCTCTCAATAAAATTCCTTTTTAGGGCGATGATTATTTTGCTGTAGACACACAGC
Source organism: Contarinia nasturtii (assembly GCF_009176525.2). Classification (NCBI taxonomy): domain Eukaryota; kingdom Metazoa; phylum Arthropoda; class Insecta; order Diptera; family Cecidomyiidae; genus Contarinia; species Contarinia nasturtii. The sequence continues at coordinate 1,828,990 of NW_022198340.1, read as the reverse complement.
AATAAAAAAAGATGTACTCGAAAAATTACTCTTTTTTTCTCACTTCTTGTGCACTGTGTGCATTAAGCAATAGAAGACGATATTATAAAAAAAGGTACAGATGAACAAACTTCAAATGTATTTTGGGCTAACTGTCAAATGTATGGTGGCGACGGTTCGTTTCGTGTGTGTATATATTCTATATATGAATCGCATTTTCACTGTATGAGTGGTGCGTGGTATAACATTTTTACGATATAGAATTAATGCTTTTGGGCGTTCAACTGATTCTGACATCAATTTTGAAAAATACAAAACTGTTTTCCTTTCGCTCATTCGTCTAATCATAATAAAATTGATTGAATGTAAAATTTTTGAGCAAATTTTCACCTTTTCACATTGCAAACTTGATACGCGATATTTATAGTTAATTTTTTTAAACAGAAATCGTCAGGAAACTGTTTTTGAAAATCAAACTATTGACATGATCAAACGATTTGATGATTTTGTGATCAAGTGGAATATGTAAATGAAAAATCAAGTGAAAGTCAATCCAATGAAGTTAATTCCTTGAAAACTTGAAAATTATTTCTTTTTTCCATACGGAATCAATCATATTAAACTTTGAATTCTGAAAAATATTCTAAAGAAGAATTGCATTCAAATTCAAAGTTGGTGTTTTCAATCGAAAATTTTTCGGTCACGATACCAATTTGAATGTTGTCAATTTTTCTTTCAAAAAATCCGAAAATCGAGTATCACACGCATTGATATGAAATCAAATAATCTCAATAGAAATGAAATTTTTCGCAATTTGTTCGGCAGTCCAACTTCAGAACGATATGTGACTTGTGAAGAATGTGCGCGTGCATCAACGACGTTCATAAAATGGTAAACATCGTTGGTCTGTTTGTGTCACGATGTAAATAAAATACACACACAAACATCCGTAGTATAGACATAGACACAAACGTTTTTGTTTAGCTGTCACATACATTGGGCTGTCAAAATGCAAACGAACACATCACATACATACATACACACACTGCATATTCCGTAGTACAGAGCCGGTGTGCCAGTGGTGCCACACAATTGAAACCAAAATTCCCGTAGTATCCCAATATAAACTTCAACACTTCAATACTACGTGAATGTACACACAAACATATAGCATAGAGACACCGATTTGACTTTCAAAACTTCGAAATAAATAACATTAACAAAAAAATGGCTGCCCGCGTGTAATTCACCTTTTTTGTTATAAATGTCCAACAAGTATATTCACGATTGATATTTTATTTATTCGTGATTTGCTTATCAAATAGTTCTAGTTATATTTTTTAAATATTTTGTTTCCATTCTATATGATTAAATTGAAAATTGTTGCAAGTGTTGTGTTGACAGTGGTCACAGAAAGGCGACCAGAAGTGAAAAAGAAAATTGTATGTGTGGGTCTCACCGAACATTGAATGAATTAAAACGGAACGAAAACAACAACAGTTTTTTGTCATCTATTGTCTATTAAAATCTATGAAGAAAATTGAATTTAAGCATATTTTGTGTGTGTAAATAAAAAGTAGCAGTGAATTAAACATGCTTCCCGACAGCGATGAAGTCAATTTATCGCCAACTGAACTACAAATCTTATCGGAACTTGACAGGTCAGTTGTATACATTCAAAATATTGTTCACCATTCACTTGTTACTGAATTTAAACGGAAAATAATTTCTTTTGATCATTTGTGCAGTCGTCAATTTGGATTTCTTCGGCTAAATGGTATAGAACATCGGAAAAAGAAAGCGGTCGTTGTCAAGGTAATTCCGTCTTCTCTCAATGAAATCAAACTTTCTCTTTAAAAATCTGAAATGTTTTTTTTTTCTCTCGCAGGCCATCAAGTATTTGGAGCGCATGCTGATTCAAGCTTACTGCCAACAGGAGCGTGAAAAACGATGCACAATCACAGCAAAAAATGATGCCGAAACAAATGCAAGTGCTAACGATGAAGCTGAATCCAATGCCGAGAAAATGGATACAAATGAATCGACAACGGAGACTGCGACAGCGACAGCAACGGAAACAACAACCGCAGACGGCACAAAAACACCAAAAACCGAACCGGATGCATCACCAAAATCAAATGACGTAGAAATGGTTGACGCTTCAGTACCAATGCCAACCATTAAACAAGAACCAAATGATGAAGATAGTACGATTGAAACGGACCCGTTGGCTGAAACACCAACAACTGACGACGATACAAATAAAACGGATGAGAAAAATGACACACCGCCGGAAATTCAAACGGTAAAAACCGAAGCCGAAGCCAATGAAAATGGGAATGTTGACAACAGTGAAACAAACAAAGAGACACAAAGTGGAGATTCAGCAGCAACAACAACACCAACACCAACACCAACACCAACGGATGAACCAATCAAAATTGAAGAATCCACAACCGATAAGGACGATCCATACTCAAAAGACATAAACATTGATCCGCGAACTTACTGTAAACTTGGCCATTTTCATTTGCTACTTGAAGATTACGCAAAAGGTAAAACGCACTCAAATGAAGCAAAAGATTATGACGCGATTGACTGCATGACCTTGCGTGCAAATCAAATTTCATTCCATCTTTACATTTTCAGCAATGTCCGCATATCAAAAATTCTTCGGATTAGAAAAAGAGCATTGGCGTGATACGGCATTTCTATACGGACTTGGCATGGTGTATTATCATTATAATGCATATCGATGGTAAGTAAATTCAAGTGTTTGTTTTTTTCAAGTGCATTTTTATTTCATTCAATTCGTCGAAAATGGAATTTAGGTCAATTTATTCGTGGAATTTGTTATGGGAACAATCACGAGTCGATCAACAAATCGGAAATTTATTAATTAAAAGAAAGGAATATGGTTCCAGGGTGGGATGAATTCGTTCCAGCAATTATAGTGTTTCAATGAATAATTTGTGTGGGCATGATAGAAGAAGAATCCAAGTGCACTTGATAGGGATAATGGTTCCAAGGTTGTAAACAATAATCTTGAATGAAATATGAATTGAATGCCGGTGCACGCGTTTGCACAAAATCCGATTGAGTAAATGAGAAAACGTCTGAGATATATGTGCCAAAAAGAAATTGTGTTCATAGAAGGATATAAGGGAAATTGCTCTCTTATTGTTCTCAATAGAAAGTATATTTACATGATATTCCCCTATTTTACTCACATATTACATTTCCCCTTCGCACCAAAAATCGCATAACAGTGCTACGTGCACTCAAAAGCACACACTAAGACATGCCCGCGTTCGACATCAAGAACTATTTTCAATTCGTATAAATCAATGTACGTGTGTGTGTGTATGAGAATTATAATCTCTAGTGCTGTTGACGGTATTGTGAGCTAGCGTAAAGCATAGCCGCACCGTACGTAACACACATATGCGATGCGAACAAGACACACAAAAAAAAACGACGATGAATGTTCAGTTGGCGTTGAGCGATCGGCCATTACGTACTGTTTTCAGTTTTTGGGTTGTGTTTTCGTGTTCCGTTCCGTTTTTTGAAAGTTTTTTGTACACCCAAATGAATTGAAGAAGGTAAAAAAAGACAGAACAAAAAATTCTCAATCCACACAGTGAGTGTCTATCTATTGGTTGGAAAACGGGTCGATAGGATTGAGTATATATTGTACACCCATGAATTTGTAAAATAGTTTCAAATGTGGAAAAGTGTTATTTAAAAAAAAATGTATACATTGGCGCGTCTCGCATCAAAATACTCACTAATCAACGAAAATAATAACAAACAAACGGATTTTTTTTCTATTTTTCGAGTTTAACGAATTCACAACATTATCGCAACAACGTAAGGACGTTAACAGAGAATAAAAGACTGTTTTATGTGTATATACATGAAATAAAAGTCACTGCCTCTCCACTGTTGTTCTAGACAAACGAAACATTTTTTTTTGTTTTATATTACCAAATTTAACAGACACATTTTTTTATCATCGATGTCGTGTGTACGTTAATGAAGTCTCGTTTTTGCCGATTTTTTATCATTATCATTCAATTCCAATTTTATCAATTCTCATAACAATTAAAACTGTGTCAACATCGGCTAGACATACTTTTTGCTTCGATGTCACAAAGTGAATGAACAAAACCAGACACACACACACACCAGTGCTAGTGATTGTGGCGAATATTTTATTCAAATGGATTCAAATATTTCCAAGTGTGAATTAAAAGCAAAACATCAACATAAACCTCTCTCATTAAAGTGTGTACATCCACTATAGACTATAAATAATTCACAGTCTCTTCTTCGCATGATTTGACTCGATGAAATTTTTCCCAACTGCAAATATACACAAACACACTAGAAAGCTGCATATCGTCGTGTGCAATGCAAAAAAAAAAGTTGAAACAACACTCAATAAAAGTAATTAAAATGAAAATCTCATGCAAACAGAGAAATCTACAAACAGTATAGCTGAAGTTAATAACAACAAAACGCCGTAAAAACAGACACATATAAACAAAAATTAAAAGCAGAAAAAAACCCAACAAAGTGCAGCAAAACTAAAATTGTAAATATAAGCGCGAACAGTTAAAAGTGTATTTTGTGAATCATTTATGAATTCGGTTGAAATTCATTTCCTCGTTGTTTTTTTAATAAGCATACTTGATTAGTTGGATGTGTTTCTTTTGCTGTGAATTATATTACTCATCGGCACATCAAAAAATTCCCCATTGTGTGTTCATTTTTTCGTCTTCTTGAGCTCTATACAAAAAAACGAGTGCGATTATTCAACAAGACATAGACAATCCAAGAATTGCAAAGAAGTAATAAATTTATAAATCTGTGTTCATTGTTAAACAAAACTAACAAACTAGCCGCAAACGAAACATAACATTGTGTTCATCAAATCAAGAGATTGTTTCTCTACAAAGTGCATTTTTTTTACTTAAAAGTTACAAGAGAGCAACATTAACGAACTTTGTGAAAGAAAGCGATAGAGAGAGAGAGAGAGAGAGAGAGAAAATCAGCCGTTAAAAAACGTTGAATAAAAGAAGGTAATGAACGAAATTCTTAAAAGGGTTTCAATTCAAATAGTTATTTTGCCCCAGTCTCGATATACCATTGTTTGATCATAATTCTTTTTTATCATTGAATTCGTAACTTATGCGAGAACGCGCGTAATGCGAACACATACACACACGGCCGACATACGGTCGAGTGACAATCAAAACCATACATCACATGAATGGAGATGCTTAAAATACATATGTGTGCATATATAAATAGAAAAATTGTAATCGAGACTAAAAAGTAAATAAAACATCCAGTCATTTGCACAAATATGAATGAATGACGAACAGAAACGAGAAAAAGAGAGGGACAGTTTATTAATTTGAAAATTAGAATTGATTGTTATACAAATATCATCAAATAAATACATATATCAATAATAAAAATGTCGAACGACTCTCCACCTCTCCCGATTGTTATTGGAGATGAACAAAAAAAAAACCGAAGAAACAGTAAAACAAACAACGAACGAGAGAAAAAAAAATGAGCAATTGTTATATGCGGAAATCAAATGTTTCATTCAATTTGAGTTGAACATTTGGTGTAAGTGAAAAGAGATGAGTGTGAGTGTGCGTGTGAGAGGTTAACGGGTGCCAAAAAAATCATACTTTTTTTCGCTTCGAAAATATATGGGCTAGATTAGCTATGGTACGATTTATCGGTCTTTTTCGGTGGTACCCTCTTCCGCTGTTTTTCGGTTTCTGCTCTTTCTCTGTTCACAATTCGATTGTGCACACACCACCACAGACGCACACCGAGCTGCTTGTTCTCATGCTGTAAGCAACAAAAACGTTTGATATTGGATGGAACGACGAACCTCTTTATTTCGGTGACTGCAAGGCAAGCAAAAGAGACATAGAAGCGAACATACAAACGATGTGTGTACGTGACGTGATGAGATTGTGTTGGTAATAAAGCTATTGCTGTTGATACAACTCCTATAAGCGCAATCGTCAACAATGTATGCGTGTATTCTATGTGTAATCTAATGGCATAAGATCTATATACATGAATTTTCATTTAATGCCAATGTACAATGTAAGCGAGGAAGTGTCTCAAACTCAAGTCATTCATTTCTGTTCATTTCTCTTCTTTGCCATTTCTTCCTGAAGAGAGAAGCAGCAAAAAATAGCGATAACAGTTTCCAACCGTTTCTATTTCCGTGTAGTGAAATTTCAACACTCAACACGGGTGAATAAAAAAAGTAACCATTCTAAGATATTCTTGATAGCGTTTGTTTTACGCTGCTACGTGACACTAATACATCTGTATTGCGTTGATGATTTATGTTCAAATATACTTAGCGGATTCTTGTTTCATTTTGCACGGCTCGATTCACAACACCAGCATCGTTTCATCAGGCAAATCGAGTATTTGCAGCAACAACAAAAAAAAAAACAATTTTTATTAGATTTTCTGTTCACACCAAGTGAAATCACCATTTTTTTTCTAGTGAGAATGACTTACGGTACTTCGGGTGCCAGTGCACACAATTTTACTATCTCACTATAAAATAGCATTCGCTCAAATGGCCCATGTAGTTTATAATGCATGCAAGGCATGTAGCCAATTTTTATCGAGTCTCTGCTATTGTAGCGACGACGATGACGGCGACGAGCTCGCGAAACGACAGATGGGCAAATGCGTCTCGATGTACGTTGCTAATATCATCGTCATTTATAACTGGATTGGACATTTTCAACAACAAGCAGCAGCTAAAGAACTTTATTGTGCGCGCACTCACTCACAATGTGTGTGTATGTGATTCCAATCAAAAATTGAATAGGCGGTAGCCAGACTTTTAGCAATAGCAAAATAAAACTATTTTTATTTTCACCACTGCACATGATTCTGAGAATGAGACAGAGAGTGAGAAAGGAAGTTTTTTTTCTGTCAATTTGTGTTTCATGCGATAAATAATTTGTTCACTCAGATAATTTTGCGGGTTGAAAACCGCAAATTACAGTTTTTCCATTTTGTTATACATAAAAAGGAAGATTGTTATTTCGTACGTATCGTGATATTCGGTTAATTCTCTCACAATTGAAAAACAGTTAATTGCGAGCAGCAGCTACTGCATGGGTTTCATGCAATCGGGCAGGTACAATGTCGGGACCACGACGACGACGGCGACGATGATAACGAATCGACAGATAAACAGCCGAATGAAAAAGAAGAGGAAGAAAAAATGTGTTGCCTGTGCGGTAGACTCATTTTCGAGCCTACCTTGTCTCATCAAACCGCACAACCAAAACAACAAAAACAAAAGAGCGAACGAAAAAACTAGACATGCAACAATCAAGAATAACAAAACACAAACATTTTTACTCGAACTCGGTCTAAACACGAACACCTTACCTTAGTACGACCGTGAACGAAGAAGCGTAAGCAAAAAGAAAGTCTCAAAAGATGGGTTGAAGTTGCGATTCGAATTTTGTACACACACACACAATGCAAAATAGAATATTGCATGTGCAACACTTGTTTTCTTTTTTATTCACTCAAGCAAAAAATGAAATACAAATGCGAAAAATACAGGTTTTGGCCATGGAACCGTTCACCTCATCCCTTTGCAGTTCATTCAATTATATATTTTTTTTATTTCGTTTTTTCGCACAAAACCTCAAGGAAACTGCACCTAAAAATAGGGAAAATTTGGTGCAATAAAGTAATCACGACTAAAATAGAACACAAAATGCTCAAAAATATTCAAATTTTGTTATTAATTGAAATAAATCCTTTGTTGAATCTAAAAATAATAAATCGTATGCCAATTATCTATTAAAAATAGCCTGTGCGCTCAACAAGAAGATGATTTTAAAAAATATGAGGTCAATTGTTGACCCCACGAGAACTTGTTTATCGAATTGAATTCTTTGCCATTAAACATGCCACCATTTTCATCGATTCCAAAACTTTTCGCTTTCTCCCTCTCTCTCTCTCTCTCTGTTCTCGTGGTTCTGTATCTGACTCTTGTGCGCGCGCTCAAAAACACGTGTAGAAAGGTAGAATCGAAAAAAATTGATAACTTGCACACAAACACATGCTTATATATATTGATAAACAAAACGAGAGCGCATTCACGTGCTCTTCTTCATCGTGCAGTGTTTCTTGTGTGAGGTGATGTTTTTTATTGTCTCGTTTTGTTAGTTTCTTGTTCTTCGCCAGCGATTTATTTTGTGTTATATTTCGGTCAGTGCCTGTGCCGTGGCCATTGTCGTTATCTATTGATGTATTTGAGTTGCGTTTGCGATCGGGCCCATGCTTCGTGATTTGTTTTATTTATATATGTGAGTGAACGCACGACTAAGAATATCGTTGTGTATAGAAAAAAATGTAGATTTCTTTTATTTTTCTTCAATTCCATTTGTATCATCTGCTAAATGCTCGGTGTATTTATGGATGAGCAACGTAAATTCTTTTATGTATATCTTCTTCATAATCACCGTCGTCGTCGTCGTCTTTGTGGTTGTTGGCTGTGTTTGTATATTCTTGTCGCGTTGTTGGTTCGTCGTCGGTGTATTCAAGTTCAATCAACTCTCCCATCTTGGCTCTCATGATGTACGGTTAGTCACACCATACACCGATTCTTTAAACAATATATATTATATAGAAAAAAAACAATGCTAACAATTCTCATTCGAGCGGTTGAAAGAAGAAAAACGAAATAATTCATCAAATTACCAACAATAAAGAAACGAAGAAGTAGTGAAATAACAACAACGTGACAGATCAAATAAGAAATATATACGAATATGTTGAAAGAGCCTCCCCGATGTTCACAGTAATTGCTTTAAGAGAACACTTTACTTTGATTTGTTCTTTTTTTGTGATGCTCTCGTTTTTTTTTTTTGCTGTTGCCTTTTTTTCTACTCGTTTGCCGCGGTCCGAATTTTATTAGTAGCCGCGCTCACTCAATGGAAATAATAATAATAACGGCGTGTAAGATCAAACGAGCAATGCTAATGAAGCGAGATTTTTTGTTTGCCGCCGTTTAGCCATCCGCAAAATTTGCATGTGAGTACTCAAACTCACACACGCGATACGCATCGAGTATTTAAATAAAAAACCAACTCTGAATGAATCAATTTCTCAGAATGTCGAGAACAAAAGCGCTATCGATTTTTATGAATCAGGTATTCACGCTTTACTGTGGGCGATAATCTTCATTCACGCATTTTTTTTTCTTCATCAAACCATAATTTTCACGCATTTTGTTTGTGCGGAAGGTATTTTGCCTACACACAAATCAATATCCGAGTTGAAGTGAGCGAAACATGTGCGCCTCGCTCAAAAATGAATGTTACAAAACAAGTATTGCACAACAATGGGAAATGATCTATGGTTAGAACGTCACCGTGATTAAAACGTAAGCATCGATGTACGTACATGCGTTGGCAAGCAAATAGCAAAACATGATTATATGACCCTACGCTTTATGATACTCTTCATGACCGTTTCGAAGAAATTAGTTGTGTGCTTAAAATGGCACAAGAAGCATTCTCTCGTTTGAAAAACGTGATTGTTATCAGTGTTATTGTTATTACCTGCAAAACTGGTCAATGAGTGTATTTGCTAACGAAGTTTTTTTTTATCATCACCATTTCCTCAACGTTCATGGAATTGAATAAGTTTTTACTCATTTTCATTCTCTCATTCTATCTGTTACGTAGTGTTTTCTTTTTTGCTCTTTTTTAAATAGTTTCCATCTGTATTCGGAGCGTGTAAAATCTCGTCAACTTCTCTTGTAAGTGCTCTAAATTGACACTGTTTACATATAAATATTTTTCCGAGTGAAAATAAATACAACCACTCTGGTATCATTCTACGAATCCATGCGACACAAAGTTCATAACCAATAAACAATATTGACGGAATAAGTTTTATGATTTTATGTGTGTTCGCTTTTTGTGTGTTTGTTTTGTGAAAAACAACGAACCATTCCAGTGAAATGTATGTGTTTTGTGGGTACCAGTGTACAATCTCTGTGCAGTCATAAGGTCATTCTGAGAGAGTGAGAGAAAATTGACGAGGAAGAAACTGGTGTCATAAAATTTAAATGTTTATTTACTCCCTGGAGAATGTTGAGTTGGAAAATTGCATTGTAGCAAACATGAGAAACGGGAAAGGAAGTGTTTATTGATGCTGTGATAAAAACAAAGTTGCTTACAACAGACACAACCAAACTCATTTTAAACACACCGTAAATTATTGTTTTGAATATAGATAAATATGAACATAGTTCGACCAAAAAAACAAAAACATAAATAAACGACGAAAAAAACAAATTATGACTTAGCACCAAATAAACACACAGACGATGTGCAAAGGCATTTCACGAACAATTCAATTTGTTTCGCCTTGAAACGTTCATTTTATGTGTATTTTCTAGGTGTATTTTTCAGTGAATATGAGGAAATCAGTAAACAATCTATCATGCTTTGAATCTTTCCACTGAAATATGTCTCAATCAGAATAAATCGGCGAGTTTAATATCAAAAGTCAATTCAAACTGTTTGGATCGACAGTCAATTTATTATGATTATTTATAAGGTTAAATATTTTATGACTTTTTCACCAAAGGAAAAGTGTTATTGTCACATCGTTCATAAATGAATGAAAGCTAATGAATGAATCAGAGACATCGTGATTATAAAGTATATTGAATGGCATATCTTTATGAAATTAGAATGCTAATGACAATAATTAGCAAAGATTTTGAGCGATTCGTTTCGCCTGAGCTCTGCTTCAGTCAACGCAGTAATTAAGCGATTGGACCGGCTTCGCTGAAATAATGTGACTGTGCAAAGTAAAAAAGTACAGTTGTTCATTCCATTTTTGGAAGTCTTGAATTTCGACGGTTTTTTGTTCAAACTTTACAAAGAACCATATAGTCGAGCAAATGAAGAAAAAAAAACGACTGAAAAGAAACTATCGAGAGTTTTGACGAAAAAAGGCACGAACAAAGACGAGAGAGAGAATGAGAGGGGGAGAGAGAGAGAAAATGAATAAAAAGAAAAGCATGTTGAAGCATAGAGAAAACTCGAGTTGCGAGTATATTTAAGATAGCCATTTTAATGTGGTTGAGACTCACGTAGGCAATGCTCATAGTGACTATACGTAGGTTGCTCCATAATTTTTTTTAAAATGGTACTTATAGTGTTGCCCGATGTAAACCATTGTCATATTCGTAAAGTTTGATGTTTTGGTATGTATTCGTGCCCTGAACCTTTTGTCGTACGAACGCTATTTGTATTGTTTACAGTGACTGGTAAACTGCGACTCAACAAAAAAATGAATTTTACACGTGAAGATTTTCGTAAAATGATTTACTACGATTTTCGAAGTAAATTATCTCAACAACAGTGTTTCGATCGACTTCATTTGGCCTTTGGCAATGAAGCACCAACCCTTCAGACAATTTATAACTGGTACCGAGAATTCCGTTGCGGTCGTAGTTCGCTCAAAGACGAGTTTCATACAGGTCGTCCAAAATCGGCTGTTGTGCCACAAAACATCGATGCTGTCAGAAAACTGATTATGGAAGATCGTCATGTGACCTACCGTGAGATTGAGGCATCTTTGGGCATTTCATCCCACAGCATACATACAATTTTGCATGAACATTTAGCCGTAAAAAAGATTTGCTCTCGTTGGATCCCACATAAATTGACCGATGAACAAAAAATGGCTCGTGTGAGTTGGTGTAAAGAAATGCTCAAGAAATTCAATCGTGGTGCTTCAAAAGACGTTAATAAAATCGTCACTGGTGACGAATCGTGGATATATGCCTATGAGCCCGAAACGAAACAGCAGTCGACTGTATGGGTCTTCCAAAATGAAGATAACCCAACGAAAGTTGTTCGAGCAAGAAGCACTTCGAAGCGAATGGTCGCCTGTTTTTTCGGGAGAAGTGGTCATGTGGCAACCGTTCCACTAGAGGATCGTAAGACCGTCAATTCTGATTGGTATACCACCATTTGTTTGCCCGAAGTGTTTGGTGAAATAAGAAAAAACAACCACCGTCGCAAAATAATTCTTCATCACGATAATGCGAGCTCTCACACATCTTTTCAAACTACTCGATTTTTGACCGGTCAAAACATCGAACTGATGGGTCATCCACCGTACAGTCCTGACCTGGCACCCAATGACTTTTTTTTGTTCCCAAGCGTGAAGAAAAAACTACGTGGTCAACGATTTTCGACACCAGAAGAAGCAGTTGAAGCGTTCAAAACACACGTTTTGGAGATATCAATTTCGGAGTGGCACGAATGCTATGACAAATGGTTTCATCGAATGCAAAAGTGTATCGATCATCTCGGGGAATATTTTGAAAAACAATAAAACCATTTTCGACAAAAAACAACTGTGTTATATATGTTTTTAAAAAAAATTATGGAGCAACCCTCGTATCGTGTCTCGTGTTCACAAAAAAAACAGATTTCGTTCATTCTATGTAGCGTATTCTCAGCCATACATGGATGAGGTTTGTATGTTGTGTTATTTTTTTGTGTTCGTTCATTGTTCGTTCGATTTGGTCGTGTGTGTCTCATGTTGTTTGTGCAGCATATAACACACTGTATTACGACAGCGAGAGCACACATTAGATGTAGTTCGACGCATTCAAATAGCATAGAGTAAAATCGTCTTTGTGTGCATTTATATAGTTGTTCATGATTTAATTTTGTTTCCTTTCTCTCCATCACTCTCTTTCGCCTCAACAAAATCAACGTGCACTTTTCGCATCTCTGACAATGTATTAGAAACTACTCGGAGCCGAGTAATGTTTGTATATAAATTCGTTATGCTATATTAATCGTGAAATCCGATTCATATCGTCTTTTGAAATTTATTCATCAAATCAACTCGATTCTAAATACATCGATGACTGCATATTTTTATTGTCATATGCATTAATATCCATAAATGCATCGAAATCATTTTACTCGCTTCATTCCAGCTTCATATTAATTAAAATGTACTGAGCAAGAATGCGATGCAAGTGTCGGCGGCGACGGCGACAACGGCAAGCCACGAAGAAGGAAGAAAAGCGCAAACACAACAACCGCAAATATTTTTACCGTATTTCCGCATATGAAAGTAGCAAAAATTCTGATTCTAAAGAAATGTATTTCTGGCGTGTGAATGAAAAGGGAGAGCGAACGCACAGTGTTCACACGAGAGTGTATGGCGACATTATTATTTTTTTTTTTATCAACAGTTTGTTGCGATAATAATCACCTCGCTGTGTGTGTGTCCCACTTTATGCGGAACAACAAATAATGTCATACATGCATATTCATTATGAAATTTCGATGCAAATTCCAATGAGTGACATTTCTATCCGTTCATTTAGTGTAAATAATGAGCCCCGTCCAATGCATCCCCGACTACTTGTGGTGCGTGCATTAATTAAAGCAAAACCTATGTGATTTATGATATGAAAGAGAATCTAAATGTCTCCATTAACCGCTTTGTGCGATCCATTTCATGCATATACGCGATTGCAATCAATTTGAGAATTTTTTCGGTATAAAAAATTAATTTGTTGACAATTTCTATATAATTGAATTAAACATGCAAATTGAAGTGCATGAAGATGGGTAGTATTCAAATACTAAATCAAAACTGTTTTTGTCGTTCCAATTATTCTTTTTTTTTTATTTGTTTTGCTGAGCATGCAAAATATTGCGCCGATAGCCAAAAGTTGTTTTTGTCGAATTTGAAGAGGTTCAGTGTGAATGTCGAAATTTGATTGTCATGACATGACAAGCAGTGTCGAAAACACAAGACGAGTAACACAACGGTTTCAATTGAAACTCCACCGCACAAAATCGAATCGACAACGAATAGACATGAATAACAGAAGACAGTAGTCGAGTCGAAATGGCTAATCGTTGAAAATCGCTTTGTTGCCAAAATGCATGGCAACAAACCATAAATCATACCGCATATTTAATGGCGAGCGCTCAAGTATCGTGCTTGCATATATAGAATTTTGAACAACAACAACAACAGCCGAGAAGAACACACAAAACAGTCTCATTTCCATTGTAAGTCAACTGTACATAGAGCATGAGCACATACACATGGCTGCGAGTACCGAACACACACACACACATACACAAAAGAAACGTATTTTTTTCCTATCGTTCATTTCGGATGTACTATCATTAATGTGAAAAGCAATAACAATAACAGCAGCGACACAGCACAACACCGGAGCCCCGTATTTGTTGCAGCATAGTCGATCGCATTCACGTTGCCTGTGTCGACCGAATATACAGCACGGGCATTGCCCTCAATAACTACCAACACTCATATATGCCGCACGTTTCTCTATAAAGCCCTTTCACACACGACAACACACAAAGATGTATCGTATCGTTCACGCGATAGACCAACACATGCGGATACGGCCTCTTTTAGCTTGCTTGCTATTCAAATGGATCGACTACAAATATATTTGAACGATTTAAACAATGCAAGGCTGGCATATAGCAGCAGCAACTTTATGTGTATTTGATGGCAACAGAAACGAGAGCTCACAAATTGTAAACACAAGTCGTTTCGATTCATATATTCTTTTTTTTCGTGGATTTTTGCCTTCGTATTTGATGTAATCGTCATCACATGCGTCTCTCTCACTATACTTTCGGCACCGTAATTCCCTATCTCTCATTCTCCGTCGTTCCTTTTGCTTTCCGCTTATGTGCCAGTACGTGTATGTGTGTGCGGGAGAAAGAGAGTGAGTCTTATTGCTCTCTTTTGGTTTTTGGTCGTTTAAAATGTTTTGTTGCCGTATATTTTTAGTCGATAAATGGCACTTTGTATGGCGTACATATACAAAATGTTGTGTGTGCATCGTCAAAATTCTTTTGTGCTGTACTGAGATGATGGCGGATCGACAACGGCGACGACGACGACGACAACAAAGGCAACGAATATACATATATTCGAATGCGATGTGCTATGTGAGCATGCGCTTTTACGCATTATGGTTTGGTGGGTACGTGACGAGTGAACGTCTATTCTTCCAAATAAATTCACTCTTTCGATGTGTGTGCATTTTATTTGCCTTTCTTGAATCAAATGCTTTATAATACTGAATGCTGATGATAAAATACACTTCGAAATCGACCGCAATCATTCAACACACATCGTATAGTATATGTACAATCGAACGTTCACATTTTCACCGTCCTCATCATCATCATTGTCGCTCTCTTTTCGATATATTTTCATTTAATTTTCGAGAGGCTGGTGGTTTGGCCTGTTTCTTTTTTTTTTCGGTTTCTTATTCTTATTATTTTCTATATTCTGTGGCACACAAAGAATGCACAGCGACAATAGAGAGAACAGAACGAATGTATTTATAAATATCGATGGATGAAAGATAAAGAGAACAAATTCAAACACATACATCAGCAGGTAAATATCGTAGACACAAAATATTACACGCTGACGCAAATCAAACGAGAGATAAATGATCGCAAAACGATTCAAAATACCATGCACTTTTTTCTCTTGTTTGATTGTTACAGAAATCGAACGTTAATGCTGTCTCGATTATCGCAATTTCGACTGGCATTCAAAAGAAAAAAAAACTCTGCTGGCTATAATGAATACTTTTCGTCGTTGCTTTGTTGCTCACATCACGGCTTAAATTAGCATAGAACGATTGCAATATCAAGTCTACTCTAAAAATGTCTGTGTGTGTTCTCCTTTCTTTGTTTCTGAAATCGAACGGGTTTTTTGATGCTGGTCAGCAAGTAATAAAAAAAGTCCCTTTCAAATGTGACCAGTGAGAGAGTTTGACACCCTAAAGTTCACACGGTAACCAGCGAAGAAGATCTCAAGAATTACTAATGTAATTTCTAATCTCATAGCTCAGACTCCGTTTGTACCATAGAAACATTCGATTTTCGTCCCCTTGGCCATGTGTGATGAATTTTATCAAAAGGCCAAAGGTTTTCTTTTCATACCTCAAGAACGATTCATTGTCTAATGTGTGAATGCGCAATATTTAATCATTTTTATTTGATATCAACAATTCTCTTTTGTCAACATATTTCTCGCAGACGAAATTTTGATAATATAACAGTCACAAACTCGGTTTTATTTTTCGGTTCGTCATTCAGACGATGTATTTTTTTTGTATATGTATTTTAACGAATCGTGTGATAAAAAGAGAGCTTCGAACAAGAACCGGAGTCTTACATGAAAATATTCGTCGCAAATGAAGTGTATTGTGTGCAGAGAGAGAGAGAGAGAGGGAGGGAGAGAGAAAAAGAGATCTGTTGAGTCAGTCGTTGTGTGATATGTTTGGATGATTGTTTTTGCCAAGTACAGACAGACGGTCATATCACATTTTCTCACACGCATATATTTGTTTCTGGCAATCCAGTGATTTCTTTTGGTTTCCATAAATTTATTGTTTCGAAACCGCAATCTATTCGGTCGGCTAGCCGTATTTTGGATCGGCTTGTAACTTGTGGCAATTGCTGACATTTTCAATTAGATTACGACCCATTTTTCATGTCACATCAATGTGGCGCGACAATGTATGTAAACGATTGGAAACGGCTGAACCCTTTCAAAAACAATCGTCGATGAAATTTCATCAGTTCGGTTGAAGGAGCAAATTCAATTCTAAAATTAACCTATCCACACATATGACGTTTCGATTATGGCATTCTCATTAGAATGGAAATTCTAATTAAAGAGCGAACAACGGTATTATTTCATGTTTCCGTTCGTTCTAAAACATTACGGCATTTCAGTTTCACACATCACCAAATTCTCACATCATATGGAAATAACATGAGTGCGAGCGCGTTTTAACTCAACCACGAATTAATTTATGTAAATGCATATTATTGTAAATGCAGTCAATAACTCTTTTTTTCAATGTTGTAGTTGTTGCTGTCAGTACACACACGCAACAGAAAAAAAACAATGGTAATTTCTCTCCCCCGTTTTGTTTTTTAAAGAGCCCCGCGTTTTGTTGTTGTTTCATATTTCAAGTTCGCAATATATATACTCTTGACCACAATCATATACATCTCGCTTTTTTACATTGATTGATGTCTACACACACACAGTGCGAGTGCAATAAATGCGTTCACCACATACCGTGCAATATCATAAAAATACTTGAAATTCAATATCAATCTCAATCTATTTTTTATTATTACCAAATGATGATTTTTGATTAGCCCTTTTTTTCTGTTGGCTGTTGAATGTTTGTCGAACGGTAAATAAAATAAGAAGAAGAGAAAAAAGTAACGAGATATATAAAATGACGAACGGATGGAATGAACAAAAAAGGGAATGAAGCAGCCGACGAGCGAAAGAGAAGCGAAAACGCAAAAAAATACTATATTATTGAGTGCAATGTATAGCCGGTCAGACAGAGAAAAAGAGAGTAAAAGGAATGTGCTGATGTCGTTGCGTATATCGCGTATCATATGTTGTGTGTATTGTACATAAACAGATCGTACTTGTGTACTATACTACGTATAGATTGCATAATTACACAACCGACGAACTTGTATCTCTCTCTCTCTCTCTCTCTCTTCTTGTGTTCGCTTTTTTTTGTATGGCAAAACCGCGATAACAGACAGAACGAATGCCTAAGTGCACATGTCATTCACTGCAAATGTATTATACAACATTCGAAATGGGTGAAATTAATGGAAAATCCACTGCCTAAAATTATAATTGATGTCATTTATTATTTAAAAAAAAAGAAAGAAATATTTTACAGTGTACGTGGTTTTTATTGCCGAAAAACTTTCGCGTCAAATGATTCAAACTTTGTATTCGTTTTCAAATAGTTTCAATTTAGTTCGGTTTCCTTGAGTGACAAAAAACAAGCTCCAACAACTGTAAATACAAATAAATTACTTTGCCCTAAATTCGTTATCAACGTATAAATAGCGTAGTATACTCTACATCTATCGTCGTCATCGCCGTTTGCACGAAATCATGACAACACACAATGAACTTGGAAACACATATTAAATCCATATATAGCTATCATCCATTTCAATTGATGATGAATGCTTTCAAACATACCGAGACATACATTTTAGCGCATATTTTTGTTACCACACACCATTTGGATGCGACAGAATGAAGTTTTGTTCTCTGCTCGTATTGTCAAATTGAAATGATGTGTCGTTTAGCCAATATCAATGGAAAATGTCATTGAATGCATGCGATTAGAGTGTTTTCTCCTTGTTAAAAGTCGAAATTGCTTTACAATGAAATTGACAACTGATTACACACAACCACTTCACTTTCTATCTCTCTTTCTCTTTCGTTACTCTGAATTTCGGTACATGCAATCGTGTGTAATTCTTTTTTATTTCCCATTTACAATCAACATCAAATTAAAACGATTTTTACCTTGATCCAACTGAACATGCTGCTATTTTTGTTTAATTTCGCGTTTCGTATATAAACACATTTTTTTTTTTTGTGATGTTCTAATTTTTCCTTGAGCACAGCAATGCTCGGTATGAGTGTGTATTTAATAATTTCTTTGTTTGTTTGCGTATAGTTTGACATCGTTGTCGTCATCACCGATCAAATTACTCTTTCTCTCGAGTGCGGCTTGCACGCTACACGGAACGAACAAATTGAAACATTGTTGCTCGTTCGTTATGAAATTGAAATTCATATTTGTTTGTGTATATTTTTTTCGAGTTCTGTCTTGTTTTAATACATCAAATACGTGCACGGACGATGATTTTATGGAATAGCATTTGAATATATGGCACACAATGCTGTGTTATTAGTTGCACAATTGATCTAATTGTGGGCGGAACCAGAAATTGAAACCAAAACAAGTTGTACCACGCGCACATATACTAAGTATAATGCAAAAATATTCGACTAACAAACGAATGGAACGAACAAAGATAGTAAAAGAAAGAATGAAAGAAAGAAAGAGAGAGAGAGAGAGAGAGAGAGATATGAAAAAACCAGCACCTTAAGCAATGAGATAGATGAAGTCAATCATTTAGATTATTTTCTTGGCGCAATTCAATCGTCGACCATGCACTGAAATCGAGTTTATATTATAACAATCTATACAAAAAGCATATAAATTTCAAACAAACATTCGTTAAAATAATACACACTCAAATTGGCGAGAAATGGTGAAAAAAGCACCATTTCGTTTTATATATATACGTTTTGACCGTTCTTTTTTCGTTGGCTATTTTGTGCTGACCTCAATCCATAGCAATACATGCCATGTCACTTATTTGCGTTCGTCGGTCGTTTCGCTGCAAAATACTCCATATTTGTATATATATTTTCGAGGTTCGCGTAACTATTACCGAAACTCAATCGAAACAAATCGATGTGCAAAATAAACAAAACTTCAAATTTATGAGCGCTTTTTCACTCAAATGCATCGACCACTCAATTAAATGTTTTGGAATCAAAATTATGTCTATCGAATGCTATCAATAATTGTACAAATCAAAATATTCATATCAAAAAGTAATAAATCGTTTCGATGTGTAAACATTGATTTGAATGTAACAATGAACAAATGTAATTTTGCATTTTCAAAACAAAAAAAATGCGAGCAATATTTACTTGCCATTTTCAAGCATGAATTTATGGTTGAGATAAACAAAATCATATGAATTGAAATGCAAAGTAAATAACATACTTTGTAATACAAAAATAGAGAGAAGAAAAAAAACATTCGCAATTACGCTGTATTTATATATTGTTCTTGTTTTTTTTTTCTGTTCAACTTGAAACCTCTCCATGAACATAATCTTCAATAATACATACAGTAGAACAGTGAAGCGATGAACAGAAAGAGAGAAAAATATCGTATAGTATATCTTTATCTATTGAAAATCATACGACTAGGTAGCTATTTCGGTTTATACCTAAACGCAGTCAAGAGCTAAAAACGAGTAAAGTTTTTTATTTGTTCATGACACATATTTCTAATGCACATTTTCTGCTCTATCCCTCTCTCTTTCACTCGTGCACGTTGCAACTGTTATTTTTTTTATTTTATTATTGACTGTATACAGCAGTGCATAGTGTATATTGAAAATCATTGAGTTTCGCTGTTATATATGCAATTGTGCATGCATATTGAACACACACAGCCACACACACGCGATACTCGAATCTAGGCTACGTGAAGGTTTCGCGCGCGCTGTTCGAAAGGAAAATTAATATTCGTTGGTGTTTTTTTACGATTTCTGATTGTTTTTCGCTCTCTGAATATGGTATATCTGCGCTCTGAATGTGTACATTTTAATGAATATTTGAAATACCGATGAAGGTGTATCGCATGTGTGTAATGTCATTAACTCGTGCATGCGAATAAAAAAAAATTGTCAAGAAGAAGAGAAAGAAACAAAAAAAAGTTCCGACGACATATATTAATAATTGGCCTAGTCACCAGAGACGGAAAGAAAGTCATTAAATCAACCCTAGCATGTAAAATGACTATAAAAACGCATTTTTTTCCTTTTTCTTTGAATGAACCGCTTTTTTGCAGTGGGAAACATGAGTTTTTGATCGGCGTGCCACTTGAAATTTCATTGTTCGTTGGCATTACTGTTTAGAGAGAGAGAGAGTGAAAGAGAATGAGCGCGTGCATCGATGATTAAACATGTTTATAGAGCGCGAAAACGTTTCTTTCCAATTTGTTGACACACATAGCATTCCGTGTTCTTTGAACGTGGCGGCAAATGAATAAAGTCATCAAAATTACGGAATTTCACATGTATTGCACTTCGGTATTTTGTTTCTTTCGTTTGCATTGAAGTGCCGGCGTCACATGTAAATCAATAGCCCGAACATTTGATTATAATCAACAAAACGCTAATGCAATAACATAGCTCTTCATGGAATTACGATTATTATGAGAATGATTCACTTCTCACAGCCGAAGACTTGTTGTGTTTTTTACTTTTGTTTGAAGAGAAGAAAAAACCACACAAGCTCCTGTTCGGCAAAAACAACATCTGTTTGAGTTTCATTTCATTCAATTTCGAAGACACTGCTGTTATTTTTTTCTTCTTTTCTCGAATGCACTTTTGTTTTTCGAAATTGTGTACAAACCTACATCCCATCCGATAAATAGTATTAAGAAGAGTGTAAGATCAAAGAAAATGAAAAATAATAAGTCGAAGTGCACACATACACCAAACCAAAAAGGATAAAGATGAATTTGAAAGACGAACAAAATAACAACCAGCTGAACAATAACAGATGAACAAATCTACGTATGGTTTCATATCTGTGTTTGTGTTGCCGTGGTTGCTTTTTCCGTCTTTATGTTTTTCTCTTATTTAGTGAATTTTCTTTTGTCTCATGAAAACGAAGGCTCTGAGCTCTCTCTCATCCAACCACCTGCCATGTATTTTCAGTTTAACTATTCATACAATGATTGAAATACACATTTTTCACTCCTAGTTTGTGCACACATTTGCTGCAAGCCATCTTCTCATGAATTATGAATGCCGAAGAATTCACTTAACCATCGGATGCTTCTTTTTAGACATTCACTCTTCGAATGGCATTCCGTCAGTTGCATTTCGATTTCGTTTCTTTTATGAAACGAAGAAAAATTGCAGATATATTTTTTGCATTGAATGATCGATTTTTTCGGTTTTTCTTCGATAAATGTAGACGAAGATGGCGAAACAGAAGACGACACAAAAATCGTCTACCCCGAAAACCAATCAATCGTGAAATGGGGTGTAGGTAAACAATTATCCGGTGCTCTCTTTTCTACCATGTTCAAGTTGCCCGTCATGTTGTGCAACACCTTTGGCACGTCTCATTATTGAATTTTGTTTTCTTATGCAACGAACATTGAAAGATTCAATGTGTCCTAGTTCATTCATTGCACATTTTCCAACCGAAATAATTTTGTCTTTGTATGCAACTGTGTTGATGCCTATTGTCTATATATGCACTAATGTGTCTCAAATTATAATTTGTTTTTTCGTTTTTCTTTCAGGGCGACCAAAGCATTTCAACAGTTATTGTATGTGAGTCCAGACTTCGCACGTTCCAATGAAGTACACCTGCGTTTGGGTCTTATGTTCAAAGTGAATCATGATTATGAGGCCGCATTAAAGCACTTGCAGCTTGCACTCTTCGATTCGTCGCCTTGTACATTATCCAAGTTCGAAAGTAAGTTAAATTAGCATTGCTAACCTTTTATTCAAACAACAACAACATTGACAAACGATAAAATGCTCTGAGAGGCATTCTCATTTGGAATGCATGTTCACAAGTATTGATTATAGTGTTTGTTTGTGTTAAAAAAAAGACACACAACAAAATGCTTGACATCAATTTATATGTTAAACAAAATGTGCTGATCAGAATTTTTACGTGACATTCTTTCGATGTGTTTCTTCTGTGTTTTTTTTTTCGTCAATATTATTATTGCTATACATATATTGAACAACTAAGTTATAATTTCGCTTTCTTTCGTTATTATATTTTCAGTTCGTTTTCAAATTGCTCACCTTTATGAAGTACAAAAGAAATATAAATTAGCCAAAGACACATACGGAAAACTACTTCTTGCAGACAAACAGCTGACACCACAATTACGTTCCGATATCTATCGTCAATTGGGATGGATGCACCATACGATTGATACATTAGGCGGTGATAAACGTGAACGTGAAAAGAACGCAATAACATTTCTACAAAAATCCATACAAGCCGATCCAAAGTCCGGCCAATCGCTTTATTTATTGGGACGTTGTTATGCTGGCATCAATAAAGTGCATGATGCATTCATAGCCTATCGTAATTCGGTTGAGAAAAGCGAAGGTAATGCTGACACATGGTGCTCCATTGGGTGAGTTAAATGAAATTACCACCTTTTTTTTCTTCAATCAAATCAAATCAAAATGACTTTTCTAATGGTTTACCTTTTTTCTCATCATGTATTCTTGGAAAATTATGCAGAGTTTTATATCAGCAACAGAATCAGCCTATGGATGCACTTCAAGCGTACATATGTGCAGTTCAATTAGATAAAACACATCGTGCCGCTTGGACTAACTTGGGAATTCTGTACGAGAGTTGTAGTCAACCTCGTGACGCACTCGCCTGTTATTTAAACGCAACTAGATATTCAAGTGTAAGTTTGTATCAAAAAAACCACATCAACATTTATTCAGATCGTTATAAAATCATTTTCATCGCAATACACTAGGCAATTGCTGCCATCAATTTTAACATTATTTTCATTTTTTTACGACTGTAGTCCGCAATATAAAAAACATTCTCATTGGTGTTTTTTTTTAAATATCTTCTTGCAGCTATCAGATCAAATACAAAATCTAACGGTATCGTCAACCACGTCCAATTTGGGAACACAGCAATCGACTGGTTCTACAAAAACTTCCGATAAAAGTGAAAAAAACTCGACAGCCAACAGTGCTGCAATCACCACGGCAAATAATTGTAATTTAAATTTGACGAATAATTCAAAAGACACAACTGCATCGGACGTTAATTCAGCGAACGAAAGCTTGGCACAACGTGTCAAATTCCTTCAAACAAAATTGGCTCACGCTCCTATGCCAAGTATAACATCAAAACGTCGGCAGTTGCCTTCGATTGAAGAGGCCTGGAACTTACCAATCTCGGCCGAAATGAGTTCACGACAACAGCAAACCGCTCAAAGCAATCAACAACGTGCCTATGCTAAAAATTACAATCATGTAAGTACATCATCATTCATCATCATCATCACAATCCCAATCGATAATAATAATATTTCTGTTTCTTCGTCGTTCGAAAATCATATGAGAAAAAAAGGAAGTCAATTACACCAATTCCATAGCAATAAATAATTGATTGTATTGCACGCTTGTTTGCAACATACATACATCAGCCATTGTGTCACAACTTGATTTCGAAACGAAACAAATTCTTTTTTTTTCTTCTCTTCCATTCTGTTTGTCAGCGCGACATGTATCGATTTTCGTAATTCCCATTATACCGCATAGAAACACAAAACGTAATACATAAAATGAACGTAGTGTGCTGACAATGTAAGTGCACATACAGTCGTCTCGCTCAAACATATACGTTCAGTGTATTCTTCACATAGTAAGCATTTTTCGTTGCTGCTCGTTTGCGTTTCTTCTTTTTTGGTTCAATGTACGTTGATGCGTGCGTCGACGTGCCGCAATAACCGCATCCGTTGAACAGCACAGCAGATGATTTGAACGTCTGCGATTTTTTGTTCATATTCAGTTTTATTCATTACCGGCAGACAGACGTATTTTTCGCATTTCGGTCGGCACAAAATTTTTTTTTTTGTGCCAACGTTTTCTTTTCTTCTTTGGTTCTTTTTATTCACAATTTTTGTTTTATAAATTCAATTGGTTCCTTTGAGTTTTTTTTCTTCTTTTGAAAATCTGCCACATTTTCTGTGAAGAAAAATCATCATGGAAAGGTAATTGAAAATAGTTTGAATTGGAGTTTTTTCTTAGTTTTTTTAAGTTTTTGTTCGGTGTGTCGTTGGCCTTGTATGCCAAATTTGAGGTTAGGAGTGGTGAACGACCACATGTTCACCCACGTTTTTCTTTCGCCTATTCCACGTCGAAATCATTCATTCAAATGTCTTTTGATTGAAAAACAATGTCTAAGATTTACTTTTTTTGGGGGGCTTTTCTACGCAACATTTGTTCGGTGTTTTTCAACTTTTTTCAATTTTTTTTTCTTTCTGTAATTAAATTTATTCTCTGATTGAACGTAAATCAATATTTTTATGAAATAAACTAAATAAAAGACATTTTCATTGCACTTCAGGTCCCGACAGCACCTCCACCATATCCAAATCCGCAAGGCAACAATGGTGCGATCCCGGCCAAACGGTATAAAGGCGATGAAAATGCGCCAAACCGACCGATGCCGAATCAAGTTCCACCACCTTCATTCTACCTGAACCAACAGCAAATGCATTTGTTGCAAAATCTACAAAAAAATAAGGACACTTTAAGTCCGCAGCAATTGGGCATGCTCAATCAATTGATTCAAAACTATCGAATGATGCAACAACACCAAATGCGCTATCAGCAACAGCAGCAACAGCAACTGCAACAACAACAGCAACAGCAAATGCAGATGCCACCACAACAACAACAACAAATCACATCACCAAATATGCAACAAGCCTATCCGCAGACCATGCCTAGCAGCCAAAATGGTATGTACCATACATAACCTAACATTTTAACTTAGATCACACATGTGATCGGAAATGATCTTCTTCAGTGAAAAGGTTTGAACTACAACAAAAACATTTGATTTTATTATCTCTAATTAGTTATGCTGCCGATGCAAATGCAACAGACCAAAAACGATGACATTCAAGCAATTTTATCGCAAAATGATTCAAAGACAATGCTTGCCGAGAATTTGCTGAAGCAATTCGGTTCGACGGTAAAACAAGAAATCGACGATGATCGAAATGCGGTTGTGGCCGACTCAACGACAAATTTCAACAGTCAACGGCCCATCAAATGTGAAGCGACTTCAACGAGCAGGAGGTCACCGAACGATTTGAAAAATGAACCCGTTTTGAAAATCGAAAACATTTACGAAACCAATCGAAAAGTCAAATTCAACATACAAATGACGTCAAAGCAACTACAAGAGGCTGTGAAGTAAGCATGATTTTATTTTTTTAAAATTTCAACGAATTTTTAATGATGATCTAAATAAACTTTCGTTCTCCTGAACGCAATGTGTTGAAAATTGTATTATGCTGATTTAACTTTTCATTTGAACATTCAATTGTTTTTTTTTGTGTATGCCATTTACTAATGAAGTATTCTCTTCGTTTGATTATAGGTCAATGGATAGCAAAGAACCACCGGCACCATGCTCAATACTATCGTATGATGCGCCGCCACCGTGTCCGCCCGATTGTCCGCCACAGCGCTTGACAAACGAACAATTAGTGCCTCCTACGCCATCTGTTCATTTGGATCATAAAAAACACGCCTTTTCGCCGCAACTCCAAGAGTTTTGCCTTAAACATCCGATTGCCGTTGTTCGCGGAATGGCAACCGTTTTAAAATTAGGTAATTACTTGAATTTTGTTCAGTATGCAAATAAATGGCACAGGTTTGTCACAAAATTATTTTATCCAAAGTAAAATGGACAATCGAAAAAATGTTCAATTCGATCGTTAAATTTTATTTTGGTAGATCAAACGCTAAATTGCACTCTGATATTCTGTCTCAATAGATTGATCGGAGCTATCTATTAGCAACATTTTCATATGGATTTTCACTTTGAATTTATGATTTGATAAAGATTTTTCATTCAATTTGACTAAATCACATCTTTTTTATTTTCTAACAGATTTGGGTCTATTCTCAACAAAAACATTGGTCGAAGCGAATCCAGATCACAGTGTTGAAGTACGAACACAGGTCCATCAATCGCCCGATGAAAACTGGGATAATACACAAGGCAAACGGGTTTGGGCCTGCATTTCACACCGTTCACACACAACAATCGCTAAATATGCCAACTATCAAGCATCCAGCTTCCAAGAGAGCTTAAAAGTACGTAAATTTGATAAAAGTATTTTTTAAAAAAATAGTTTCAAATGATGAATAAAACTAAATCTATTAACTTTCGTTCTACTGAAATGGACCATGTAGAGCCATTTATTCTGATACTTTCTCCAAAAAACAAAAATGTTTCATAAATCAGTCGAATTACGTTACTAATGTGAAAAAAATTACTTTTTAAATTGCAGGAAGAAAACTATGATAAAACGTCGGGCATTCACAATTTTAGTGATTCCGATTCCAAAGACTCATTGAACAGCAGTTCAAATGGCAAAAAGGTCAAGAGGGTGAAGAATGGAAATAAAATGCTGAGGTAAATGTTTTTATTAATTTTTCTCGTCTTTGCAACTGCGGCATTTTTCATAGCTAATTCAATGATACATATTTGAGTTGGCATGGCTAAAATGCCAGATTAAATTCTGAAGCTTTTCGCTAACACCATTCTGACTGCATTGAATGGAGTTTGATAGTAGGGCGTTCAACAAACCATTTTTTGTCTCCCTGAAAATTCTTTTTTCACTATGAAATGCAACGGAAATTAACCAATTTGTTAATCTCTTTGTCTCACCAGGTTTGGCACAAACGTTGATTTATCCGATGAACGGAAATGGCGACCGCAATTGCAAGAATTACAAAAATTACCGGCATTCGCACGTGTTGTATCTGCAGCGAATATGTTATCTCATGTGGGTCACGTCATATTGGGCATGAACACCGTTCAATTGTACATGAAAGTGCCGGGCTCACGAACACCAGGCCACCAAGAGAACAACAATTTCTGTTCGATAAATATCAATATTGGACCGGGCGATTGTGAATGGTTTGCCGTGCCCGATTCATATTGGGGTGGCATTCAAGCATTGTGCGAGAAAAACAATCTGAATTATTTGCACGGTTCATGGTGGCCGGTACTTGATGATCTCTACAAAGCAAATATTCCCGTTTATCGTTTCGTTCAACGGCCGGGCGATTTGGTGTGGGTGAATGCCGGTTGTGTGCATTGGGTACAAGCCATCGGATGGTGTAATAATATTGCTTGGAATGTTGGACCATTGACGGCCCGACAATATCAACTTGGCATCGAACGATACGAATGGAACAAACTCGAAAGCTACAAAAGCATCGTTCCAATGGTACATTTGAGCTGGAATTTGTCGCGCAATATTAAAGTATCCGATCCAAAACTATTCGATTTGATTAAGTGAGTAAATTGTCGGATTTTTTGGTTTTTTCATTGAATTTCAATGCCTTTGAATAAAGAGAAAAATTTAACTAATGAACCATTCTTGTTACAGAACATGCTTGATGCAAACAATAAGATTTGTTATGGCAACAATGGAATACGTCAAAGCAAAAGGAATCGAAATTCGATTTCATGGTCGCGGGAAAAATGAAGCGTCACATTATTGTGGACAGTGTGAGGTAAGAAACCAAGAAAATTTCTTTCACACACGATCGCGAACGATTGTAATCGTGGACGATTTTTTTCGAAATCGGTGAACAAATCGGTCGCCGATTATGAAAAACCCTTTGCCGATTAAGATCGTGAACGATCAAAATATCAAAGATATTTAGCTTTCTATAGATTTTTTGAATTAATTTCATTTAAATTCAGTCTTCAACCACTTTTAAATTCCAAATTAAATGGAGCAAAATTAGAGATTAGAAAAAATTGCTAATGATGTATATTTTCATTGCCAGGTTGAAGTGTTCAATATTCTCTTCATTCGTGAGCAAGAGAAACGGCATGTTGTTCATTGTTTGAGTTGTGCTCGTAAACAGGCACCAAACCTGCAAGGTTTCGTGTGTTTGGAGGAATATCGACTCAAAGATCTAATGGAGATCTATGACAAATTTGTGCTGTCAAAACCACCGCCGCCGCCGCTTCCAACTGTGCCACAAAACGCGTTGGCCGCCACCCAGTCGCAAAATCAACAAAAAGAGACGTCAGTCGCATCTTAAACATCATAATGTCGTAAACTCTGGCTAAAAATAACTAGCAAAAATAAGCAAATTTATTTCTCATATACATATAGTTCGTCAAGTTGTAACGATAACTTTTTTTTCTATGCAAGACACTGTCTAAAGACAGAGAAAATATTTAAATATTTTATTTATTTTTCCCCGTTTTTTTCATTTTCTTTTTCGTTTAATATTTGTCTATAAAAACCACAAATTTAGGGTGTAAGTATACATACACTAATATATATATATATATGCACTTTTAGTTGCAAAAATACATAAAATTTATGTTTAAATATTGTATATTGAATATTCATGTATATGAAATCGACATACAATTCGACCCCCGATACTAAATAATAAGAACGATTTTTTAAGAAAAAGAAGTATCCAAAATCGAATGTAGTACATAAGAAAAGTATCTCTATTATAATGACGAGGAGGTAAACTCAAAAGGCAAAAAGATTATTTAACAACAAAAAAAAAACACTTGTATCCATATACACATTTATAAAAGAAACCATCTTCAAATGCGGTTCAGCAAATTAGATTTTTAGGAATATAGATATTGTTACCGTATTACTTCGATTGTATTGATCGAGAAAAACACACACACACAAACACAAAACGTTTTAGATGTCACAAGTCGGATTTTAATATAAGTAAAAATAATGCGCGTATAGTAGCGCAACTGGCATTGCGTTTCGCATTTCGGCTCCGTTGAAGCTTTTTTTGCGGGAGTTTGATACATACATTTCTTTTTGTCTCATAATTAATTCAATCACCAAAAACAAAACGAAAATTCTCTCGACTTGAAATAGCTTCTACTTCTGTTTGATCTCACGACTTAACGAAGAGAACCGATTTGTTTCTGTCATTGTTCAAAGTGGCTTATATATCGATTCATTTATAAATTCACACAATTAATTCATTTTCAAAATTAAACAATTTGTTAAAAAAATGAAAAAAAAAAAAAATGAAAATTTATAGTTTTTAAAAAAGGCGTTTTAGTATGTGTGTTTAGTTAAAAACTAAACGAACTGTTTTGCGGTGCATAGAAAACCGAGTCGCAATGCGATCACCCATTTCTTCCTCTGAAACAATGGAGGAATTAACGGGATCATTTGTCGCGCTCGGTTATTAAATTTAAGTAGCAAAATATTTTTTGGCACGTAATATAAGCAAAATTTAAAAAAAAACCAACAAAAATTTTTTTGGTCGAACTTTTCAATTCTTTAAAAAATGAATCGAAATAAGCTAAAAATGAAAGAGGAAAAAACACAGAAAATAGAAACAAACGTGCTATTTTATTAGTAATCATTTAGATGGTAGAGCGAGGGAAGTCTGTGTAACGTAAGCGAGCGATATAGCAAGATTCTGTACAGACATCATTTGCGTCATATGCGTACACACTTTCAACACTTTTATCGTATTTTAATCAAATGAAATAGGTTAGGTATGGAAACAAACATTTATAATCGTGTAAAATAGTTGAAGATGCAAAGAATGAAATTGCAAATGAAATGAGAAAAAACCAGTATTCACTGCCAAATCTAACGAAAAAAGAATGGAATAGAAATCCAACTAAGTAAGCAATTTATAAGCATAGAAAATCATACAATTTACTTATTATTATTAAATGTATGATTCATCTTAGTTCAGAAGTGCAAAAATCATTCGAAAGAATCAACAATCGGGTATATTTTTCGATGATTTTTTTTTAGCATCATCGAGAAATGTTCGGAATGATTTTGGTTTAAGGAAATTTAAGTAAAATGAAGACACTTATGGTCTTTGTTTGTAGATTGATGTAAGAATGATTATAACAAAAAGGCGTCCGAATTTTCGACGACAACATATATTTAGAATAAATTTTCCGCAATTCAACGCAAATGACGATAAAATGCCGAAATGTGTGTACAACATGATTTACAGAAATAAAGAAAATCTTAAACAACACATATGTATGAAAAAATAAACATATTTTTTTTATTTCCATTTTTATTGTGGACATTTTAAACAATTGGGTATTTCAACAAGTTTTTTTTTCTTGACATTTTTTAGCCAACACATCTTTTTTGAGTACATTTTTTTCTGTTGCTTCCATTTTCATACATGTATAGCATCTAAAGGAAGGAGTTTTTTTTACTGCTAAAACCGAAACCGCGTCTTGCTTCGAGAAAGATCAACTTTTCGTTTGTATATACATTCTTATAAACGCACAAACACAATTCGATCTTATTCTGCGTAGAAACAATTTAATGGAAAACCTCCATGAATCGATGGTTTAAACACATACAATAATTAATAAAATACTCCAACAATTAACATCAATATCATAATCGAACATTTTCTACATCAAAATAAAACAAAAAATAAACAAAAGAAACACATATTTTTCGCTGTTTTATTCATAACGATGCATATTGAACAATTAAAATTACGAATATTATTGGGAATGATAGAGAGATCAATTGAATCAAATTAAATTATACATAGATACTTGAAAAAATTAATAATTATCAAAAAAATATCATCCCAAAAAAGTGAACTTCGTTTATCTTATAGAATATAAAACAAAATGAAAATCTGCGAGATTTTTTTGCTTTAAATTCTTAAAGATAACGTGATAACCGGCTATTTTGATAGGATTAATAAATTCGAATGCAATTCCAAATGGTTAACATAAAGTCAACAAAGCGAACTCGTATATTCCAATACGATCATTTTGCTGATCGTTTGGCATCGGAGAAAATTTTCTTGCGATCGGTAGTCGATTGACAAAAAAACTGTTGAATTGAGAACTTCAACCAAGAGAACATTTTTAAATACGTATATTTCCCACCCGAAAATAGAACGAGAAAATATTTAATTCACTTTTTTTTTAAAAGTCAAATATGTTCGGCAAAATTCATCATTTACCGTATAACAAAAGATCACAATCAACAAAAAAGAAATAAAAAAACGAAATATGCCACACATTTGCTTGTATGTGCCTTTTGAAAACCAGATACGCAGACTTTTCTCTCATTTTTTAGAGAACCAAAATCATAATCGAGAAATAAAAAACAAATAAAAAATTATTAAGTCTAATAATTGAAATTAGTCGAGAGCAAATTTGTTTGGCCACCCGAAGAAACACAGCGTATGTCATTGAAACCGAAAGATGAAGAAAATACACACAATAATAGACACCAAAAGGGAAAAAACGATATTTTCATATTGAAAGATTTTCATGCAATAAAATTAGACCTTAGAAATGGAAAACAGGACACAGTCAAAGAAACAAAGTCAAAATATTAATAAACACCGCCAATAGTAATAGCCAAAAGATATTGAATTGCACACAGTTCGATTATTTAGAACTAAAAACAAGTGGAGAATCGATTTTTTGAAGCATTCATTCGTTCATTTATTACCTGAATACTATATGAGTGAGAGACAAAAGCATATACCATTCATTGGGCTATTTTAATAACCAGAAAATACGAAGCAAATCATTTTTGTCAATGCGGTGACCGCCTATCAATTTATTTAATAACATAGGCGAATGCCGATATTATTGAATTATTGTACCCCCTTAGTTATGATTATTATATATTCAATCGCAACTAAATTAAATCGTCAGCACTTCATTACACTTAATTATGTAATTTTAATTCATTTTTTTATTATGGTATGGAATTAGCCTGAATTATTTTACCTTACTAGTTGCAAAATTGATAAATAATTGTAATTATACTGATTGGAAATTTATGTTTCACTCAGTTGATACCTGTATTTAATATTTTTAAGTAACATGTGAAATTCATAAGTTAAATTCGTTCATATATTCAATGGTGCATGTATAATGTGAGCAAAAATACCACAAAAAATTAATTGGAACATATAATTCGATAATTGCCGGCTTTGCCGCAAACAAAAATTGTAAAACATTTTAAGAAATGCATTCAAATCAATAAAATGTAACAAAAAAGAAATGAACAGGGACTTTTTTCTCATTTTCTTTTTCAATTTCGTTCCACAGTCATGTTTGAAGACCGCTTTTAGACAATTTCGCCAAATTCTGTTGATGGGTTATTCTCTCGGTTTGAAACAGTGAGTTGATTGATTTCCACTTCAGTTTGTTCTCTTGTCAATTTTGATTCTGAATAAATCGACGACGATCCTATTAGACTAGCACCATCACCTGAATCGCTGCTACTTTTTTCACTTTCAATAGTAACCTCTGCTTTTGACCCTTCTTCAAAATCGCTATCATTTTGAAAATTGCTCTTCGATGGTTCGTCTTTGGCTAAATCAATGGCCGTGTTATTATTTTCTTTGACAACCTTCTGGTCATCCTTTCCTCTTTTTCTCATCAACATGATTCGTTTTATAGTACAAAATGATAATGGGCCTTTCAAAGGCGGTTCGTCGCCTTCCATTTTCACTGCCTTGTCTCCTTCGCCTTTCTCTTTCGTCTCGATAATTTCGTCTTTCTTTGGTTCATCAATTGGTTTGGGTTTGGATCGTAGGCGTCTTCGAATACCTCTTTTAAATTTTTCTTGAAAGGTTTTTGGTTCTTCTGCATGCAGTTGACTCAACGAAAATTTACTTCCACGCCGCTCGTCATCCTGCCCAACAACCGAATTTCTTCGAATAAATGCACGGCATGACTTTGCACATCCGCCGACGATTTCTGAGAATAGCACACTTCCAGCTAAAATGTAACCAATTGCCATCAATAAAAACATTCCTTCTGTATCGGCAAGATTCAATTTTCGTTCGACTGCATCAATACTAATTGTCTTCGATTTTGTTGAATCGAAAAATTGCTGTGCGTCACTAAAAAGAAAACCACATCGAATGAATTCTGAAAAGTTTTACTTTTGAAAGGATGAATACCTCCGCTGTAAATCCCATGCCATATCATTCGCTATTTTCAAATTTAAACCACTTGCAGCATAACGTAGAATGGCTTCATTGAAAATATTTGCATAGACTGAATTTAGAGGGAATAACATCGAAACGCCTATAATAATTACAATGGTTAGAGTCAAGCACACATGTGTTTATTTGGAATATTTTACCGAATCTCGTAAAACATTGTTCACCGATGTGCAGCGCGGATTGTTTACCAAGTTCACTAGAAATGAAAGAGAAAATGGTCATTGCATTCTTAGTGACACAAATATGCGTTGGAACTTACGCCATTGACACATTGCTTCTGACAATATATTGTAGTTCCGCTCGAGATCCTAAAAACGCGTAACCCCAAAAGAATGCGTGTGTTACATTGCGCAAACCTTCTTCCACATCGTCAACATATTCCACATTTTTTAACAATTTTCTTGCTTCGGAGTCGCTTGAATTTGTGAACCAAAATTGCCAACCATCTCTGCCTTTAAAAAAAGATGAGTTGATATATTTTTTCGAACTTTCTTCCATAAATAATATATTATTTGAACACAAACTTAATGTTCCGATGCGATAAAATCCCCAAATCAAATCTTCAATTGTGTTGATTGTTTCTGGAATTACTGGCAACGTTACAAAAGCAATAATTGAGCCAGTATAACAAGCGGTGATTATAATGCTGAACACCCAGTAACAACCTAAAATCCATTAAGCACTGACATTTACAAGCGAAAAAATGAATATGAAAAATTAATCGATACCAACCAATCAGTATTCGTGTCGACGTTTTCTTCGTATTTGACCATGAAAACTCACCAGTAAATGTCAAACTGTTGGTAAACGTACCGAATACATACCAAAACATATTTTCAATTTCACCCCAGTTCCCTATCAGATGACTTAACGTAAGTCGGTCCGAAAATGCTAGCGGAAAAATCGCAAAAATGTATGTAAAAATGATTGCAATCCAAACGGTCCATTGAAATGGCCCCAAAATGGCACGATAACGGGGCAAGGATTTCGAAGATAATGTTAAAAATGCACCACAATCGAATGAATGCGGCAATGACATATCAACACGTTCCATTCTTTCAATTGACATAAACGCTCCAGCCAACCCAATGTCTGACAATTTAGATTCCACTAAATCAATAACGCTATACGTTCGACTGTGCGAATGGACGTAAAATTATAAAATTCAATCGCTCTTAACAGTTTTTAAAAAAATAAACAGAAATAAAAGATTGAGAAGTTAACTGAATATACCCGAGTTCATTTTCGATTGATGGTTCCATTAGTTGAAAACTAAAATTAAGACGGCTAGACATCAGCTTCAGCAACCGATATTCATAGCCGTCCCATTCGATTCTTGTATTTCCAGCGATATCAGTTGAAAGCGTCTTTAGTATAAAAGGCGGCTGAGAGATACTTGCCACCTGAAAATTCATGAAAAAATGAAAGAAAAATGCGAAACTATTGTAAAACGTTAGAAAATATAAGCGGAAGTTACCATGAAGCGATGTGCAGAAAAGCCACTTGAAAATTTCTTTTTTGGAAAAAGATTGACTTTTGGACGAGATAATTTGCCTTTTAGCCATGACGTTAATACCTGATGATAATAAAATAATGGCACTTAACAATAAAATTCAAAATGTAAATTCCAATGGCATACCAGAGGTTGATTTGATCCCAAGCCGTCTGTATCAAATATTAAAAGAGTGAAAAATTCTATATGAAATCTAATTTTCTTAGCACAAACCTGTATACAATTTATGTGTGTACAATACGTATGGCCTGTCCTATTGATTGTGAAAGTAAATTAAGTTAGTCAAATAATCTATCAAAAAATGTGAAATTGAACTACTTTCGACGGATCGGACGAGAGAGACTCCGAAATCACAAGCAAATTCACTAAATCACTGGCGTATTTGGATGATAAAAATTCTTGAAGTTTCCATTGGGAAGAACGTGGAATCAAAACAACACGGTTCACTGTTTGTGGACCCAATACGTCACGCGTTCGCAACACATCCGAAATAAACAAAATGTAGCTGCGACAACTTTTATCGTACGGTTGAAGTAACTCTTGATTCACAACGGTGTAATTTTTACTAATCATTCCATGCAAATAAGAGATTTTGATTGCCTAATTTTTTTTTATTTGAGCATAAAATAAAAATCACGAAAGATTTGCAAAATTTTACTTTTTGGAAAATGATTTTAGCGAAAAACTGAATCTATAACCAAATTTTGACGATCAAACCTACTTTGAAAAATGTCTCCAGTAGGATGCTGTCAATTTCACGAAAATAATGGTCATAAAGTACGATTGGAACGCATGCATTCAAGTATTTATCCATAACTTTGGACAGGAGATTGACCAACGATTGTGCCTGCTCCTGTTGGAAAAATGTTTGATTCAGATTGAAACTGGAATACCATCGTTCTTCTCTCGTTTTTGGATGGCCGTAGAACGTTGTATCATCACTTCGTTTTATTCGACGATAGATGTAATCACTCATATTCATTGAATAATCACGATAATATCGTTTAGCAACTCTAAACTTATCATTTCTCAAATAATTCTCCGGAGTATTTCCATCGTCGCGTTGAGAAGTAACGATAAAATCGTTACCATAATGAAACGATGTGGATACTCCAGTGAAAAAACCGAAAGCGGCGGAAACTACGATTGAAATTAACACTTTCTTTCGAATGTACATCCTGAATGTGACTGCAAGACGTTGATTATGTTATCCTTCTTATATACCGACATTTATTATTCCATAAGAAAATTGAATGAACTAATTCACTCGAATTGATTCGGAAATAATTTATGAATGCCAGCTTATCGAGTATTCCCGAGTATTCCGTAGACAGCAACAGGAAATTTAATATGGTTTGATATTTCAATTCCATTCCAAGTAATAAAAATTCCAAATTGATATTAAATATTAAGTTCAGTGCTTGCTTGTTTTGTTTTCATCATAAAAAAATAAAATCAAATTGTGGTATATTTTCTATCGCTTGGTGTATCATATGTATGCCAGATCGCGTGAAGAATGTCCAAAATACACATATTTATGTCTTAATGATTTTTGCCGAAATCGATTTCATTTTTAAGTGAAAACACGTAAACGTTTTATTTGAGATTTGAGGAGATAAAGTTTCAGTGACACACATTTTCGGTACAAAATAATCCTTGGAATAATGTTTTCTTTAATCTAAATGTTTTCTCATATTTACGGATGTGAAACTGTTTATTTTAAGTTATTTTAACCGTAATAAATTACGGTTCTTTTTATCAATTCGACGCCGTGCACAACAAGTGGGTCTTTGTCCGGAATTTTACGAAAAGATCTTGGTCTGAAGGCCTATAAAGTCCAGTTGGTACAGGAACTGAAGTGGCATAACCATCCAACGCGCCGCACATTCGTCGGTTGGGCCCTGCAGAAGCTCCAAAATGATACGGAAATATACCAAAAAATCATCTTTTTCGACGAAGCCCACTTTTGGTTAAATTACTGGCCTGTGTAAAACGTAGCTGTGGAGACCGTTACCCAAAATTATCTTTAAAACAAAATTGCCATTATTATATCAACCAAATAAAGTCGATTTCATGATTAAATTAAAACTGGTTTATGATTTATTTTAAGTTAAAGATCTATCAGACGAAAAAAAAACCCTTTAGAACTCAAGAGAACTTACGCGAACTTGTGAAACTTACAGATACTTATGAACTTACAACGCGTAATTTTCCCCTAGGAAATTATACCTTTCTTAAAGAAACATGTTCAATTGCATAGTTTGATCTCTTCATCGTCGAAAGCATTCAACATTCAAGTTCAACATCATTTATAATTTTCATTTTTAATATTATCAAAATATATACGATACTTTGAAAATCGACTAGCTTATTCCAAACTCATCTTGCAAACATTGAATTATAAAATGTCAACACAATTGAAAAAAATTATTAAAATTGAAGTACTCAACTCTTGAATAAAAAAAATAATACTGAAAACACATTTTTATTTTCCATCCAATTAAAAAAAGTCAAGTGTTTTATAATACATTTTAGTTGTTATTTCGCCGATGAATTGCAGATCTAAAATTCGGAATGTCATTAAAAAAATTTAAATTATAAAATTCGTAAAGAATTACGCATATCAATTTGTCACACGTGGAAAGTTCTTACGAAAATTGTGTATATAACTTGGTTTTGCATCCAATAAGCTTCATTTAATTTTCAATTACAGTAATATTCAAAGTGATAATATCAAGTGGAGAAAAATGAGGGTGTTTTTATTTCTTACATTTTTGTCACTTGCGCTTTGTGTTCAGGTATGACTTTCATCTATCGTATGAAAACGTAGCAATATAGCTCGTTTAAAGTCAATACGACTATTAGAAGAATTAACGCTTCGTCCTCACTCGGCATATCTTCACTGCTTAGGCGAATATCAGCAGTAGAATTCACTGCGACATGGTCAAAAAACATCAAGCAGCCATATGTGAATGTTTCACTCTCTTTTGTGCGAACGTTCTTTGACTGTGTATGGCTGTGAGCAAACACATGCATTAGAGCATTAGATGCACGACAGTTCGCAGTGAACTCAACGGCTGATATTCCGTAAAGCAGCGATGATGTGCCGAGTATACACGAAGCGTGAATTGTTCTAATACGCGTAACTGAAGTCGTATTGGCTTTAAACGAGAGATATTTGAAGATTACTAAAAGATGATGACATTTGAATCGAAACCTTTGATTTTCTCTCTCTAAATACCCCCATCAAGTTTACCAATGGCAACGGAAGTATCACATTCAGTAAGCTATTGAATACATTCTGTGCTAAAGTTGCGAATAAAAACTTTTTGATGAGACCAAAGGTTGAACCATTGTTCAAGATTACCACCGAAGCAAATATCAAAGCATTAAAAGCCAAATTCAGTGCAGCCGTTGTTGATTTGGATGTATCAAAAAAAGATCAGATTTTGGCCAAGATTCCAAAAAATATGAACATTGGTGGTTTCAACACTCATGACTTTTTCGAAGAAGGGATCAATGCTATTGTAAAAGGACAAACTGAAACTCTTAAAAGCTTGAATGCCAAAATTTTATCGCAACTCAACTCCGAATCAATCGATGACGTCAATTTTGTTAATACGTTCACAAAATGGGCAACCGTTTTAATTATAGATCCTAAGCTTGCACTACGAGTCCAGGATAATATACCCACTATGGAATCGGACTATAAGTCATTGCATGACCAATTTGACGAACAAGTAAAAATATCAAATGAGTTGAGAAAAAAATTCGACAAAGATTTTCAAGCAGCAGTTGCGCAATTTAATAGCATTCTTAGTGAAAAGAACCCAAAAGCATTGGAGAAAATTCTTAAAGAACTTGAACCATTAATTGTAAAATTATTCACACAACAAGGTGAAATCTTTCACAATCTTGATACTTTGAGTAATGTTCTAGAAGATTATAGCAGTCAACGTGTTGCATGGGCCAAGTTTCTAATTGGAATGGTAGATAATCATAGTTTAAAGGATAAATCAGCAAAACCAAAGAGAAAACCACTTACAAAAGCACCTATCGATGCAAAAAGACCTCCATGGAAGCCAGCTGGACATAGAACTACTTGAAAAATTGTCACCGTTTCGATAGAAATTTAACGCCTTATCCAAATCGAAAGGCTTCAACAGAAGCATGTATAAATGAAATACACAGAAAAAAATAAAGATTAAGATCTAAAGCGCATTTCTTTTCAATTCAAAACAAAATATTTCAGCAACGTTCAAGAGTTCAGTAATAATTTTTTACGTAAAACAGATCAAATACAAATGAAAATGCGGCCAATTATTTTTTTTATATAAAATTACGTGTTCATTGACATACTTATGTTTTCTTCAAAAGATGTTTTGTATTATAGCTTAATGACAGATTTCGCTTAAATGAATTGTGGAAAACGATTAAAAATAATCTGCTAAAATTTGCAAATTAGCTTAAAATCAAATTAATTTATACGTTTACATCGATGATAATAATAGTTCACAATCATGCTTCCAAACCACACGCACGCACATTTATAGAACATATAGGCTCACTTAATTAAATTGATTAACTTCTATGGATTTTTTTTCCACTAACTATTGAATAATTTCTAAACGTTCGACGAAAAGTATACATTTTTCGCGGCAAACATCTCAACAGAGAAGTGCCAAAAAAATGGTTCGATTAAACGTAATTAAATTAAGACAAAGAAATTGATTTGAAGTGTGAAAAATTGAAATTAAATTAATGTCACTAGTTTTGTATAAATTTTTTCCAAAAAGAAACCGATCTTTTGCTTCTTTTATTCTTTATCTCATGCTACAACAACAAGATTTCATGCATCATGTAAACGAAAAGAAAAACAGCGTTTTTATTTATTTTTTTCATTACTATTTGCCATCCAACTAAGTTCAGACTTTCATTTGGCAAAAATCCTACAAAAACAAGTCGTGTGTTGACACTGCATTTAGAAGTGTAAAAGATTTTTATTGTGATTTTTCAATCATTTCCAAAATGCAGCGAAAATGCTGAAAATCAAAGACGATCTTAACGACATTTAACTTTCTACAAAATAGACTCTTGCAAATACAAATATTCCGAATGCGCATCTGCAAATCTGTTTTCTGCGTCATTTAAGCCAATATCATGAAGTGCACATGTTATGTTTCTGTTAAGATGGACAGAATCGATTTAATTTTAAAAAAAGACGATTCGATTGAAAACCCGATTCAGTTCAAAAATCATCGAAATTAGTAAAAGTCGTCATTTGCGCTTCATAATGTTGGCTTAAAGCTTGTCGATTGTGTAAGTATGTTAACCCCTTACAGCAGCTTCAAGACATGTGAAAAGACTTATGTTTTCATTTTAAGTTTTAGTTTTTTTTTTTCATATGTTGATGTTCCTGACATCGCTAATAACTAGAAGAAATTTGTTTTTTTCTTGCTTTCCAACATACTTTTTATCATTCATATAAACTTCTCTTGGCATTTGCGTTATGCACTCTCACCCATCGTTTTATTTTTCTATTTTGTCTTGTTTGCTCATTCTCTATATTGATTTTGTCATTCTATTTGCTAACTTGTTTAGTTTTCTATTGGTAATAAATTGTTGCCGCTTGATATGCATGCGAGTGCATGCAGCAGCAACAACAAAAGAAAATATCGACGAATTTTATTGCACTGCATTGTGGATTGATTGGTTTATTCATTTGAGTGGTTTTTTGTTGCAGTAAAACAAAATATGCTTACCACGATTCAACACTCGCTTGCACGCACACACACTTCGAATGCATGTGGCTTTGAAAGCTTTATGTGTTAATCGGGTAATTGACGTTAAACATTCTTGTTTCACTTGATTGTAGCTTTACACGCTGTATGATGAAAGTGTATTTTGTTCTCTATGCTATTTATATGTCACAATAATTCAAATTCAAAAAAAAGTCAAAATAGAACACGCAAAAAGGGCGAAAAAAAACTTAAAATAGAAATTGTTTCGGAAGGTGGAAAACTTAATTTTTTTTAATAAAAAAAAAAACGAAGAAATCGTAAGGAAAAATTATAAAAATCGAAACTCGGTTAGGCAGTATGTGCTACTGAGCAGGAATAAAATCATACAGAAAATGGATTTTGAAAAATAACGTTGGATTTTGGAAGAAAAAAAAATTGGGTTTTGAATGTGCTTCCTAATCGTGAGAAAGGCTGGTAGTTTTGAAGAAGTACATAATATCACATATCTATAAAATAAATTAATTACTCAACTTATTTTCTTA
This sequence comes from Contarinia nasturtii, assembly GCF_009176525.2. Taxonomy (NCBI): domain Eukaryota; kingdom Metazoa; phylum Arthropoda; class Insecta; order Diptera; family Cecidomyiidae; genus Contarinia; species Contarinia nasturtii. The sequence goes on along the minus strand of NW_022198340.1, from coordinate 1,787,601 downwards.
TGCTTTATATTTTCATTCATATTTTTTTCTCGATTTTTCGTTTCTTTTCTAATCTCCTTCAACAAAAAAATACAACTCTCATTTATTCGACTCTTGTAATTGATTTCGACGAAAAATAAATTAAAAATACAAATTTTGTGCGCTAAAATATCTGAGTATTCGATTGTGTTTCAAACAAAATTATTATTATTTTTTTTTCTCATCGAATTTCATTGCGGCCTCGTTAAATTCTAATGCAAAATAATGACAATGATCTGGGACTGTTTACTCTCTGTTTCTTCTGTATTTTGTTTATTTTTTTGTTGTTGTTGTGGCTTTTCAAATTCAGACTTTGAATTCGATTTTTAAAAACAAAAAAAAAATAATTTAAATTAATGGGTACGCAGTCTAAATGAAAAAAACAATTCGTGTGACAGTGTCTATTCATCGATATCATTATCGACGCGTGATGATCGAATGCCACTTTTACCGGTCCATGGATAGATCTCTGGGCATGGTTGACACGTTCGCATATATCGTACACCAGACTTATGCCATAAATTACACACTTTTGGATTGTTACAACGTTTTGGCCGATCTTGGTAATTACATTGGAACGGTTGGAAAGAATTCATGCGCGATAACGGCGTCGGATCGCGCACCCATTGCAATCCCTGCCAATTGGTCACAATCCATACATCGTTCATTGCATTGATTGTGTCTAAGAATTTGATAAAACCTTCTTTGTGATGGGGCTGAGTGAACCAGGCAGCATGGTAGAATAGACCGAATGGAGCTCTGCAAAAAGAATACGCATAAATCATAAATTGAAATTTTGAAGATTTTGAGCTCATACCTGTTGGTGGTGTAATGTCGCTCAAAGTTTTTCATAATCATTTTAACCACACCATCAGCATCGGGTGGATTCGAGCATGCATCACCCATTGAACAACGACCGCCATTCAAATCTTGCCACATCACCATTGGCACTTGCCATACACCTAAAAGAAATTCCGTATTAAAATCGGATCCATTTTAGTTTCAGTTTTAATCGAAGATTTCATCACAAATGAAAATGTTTTGAAAGTCAAGACAAACCTGGATAGCTCTTCGTTGGACATGGTGGAATCATGCAATCGTGGAATATTTTGTAGTCCAATGTATATGGCCAGCTTGGTGGTCGATTCTCATACACTGGCATCGATGAGTCATAGGTAAAGTTTGAGTCGTACAACATTTTAAACATTTTATTTCCGCCGATCGATAAGAACGGTGCTCGCATTCCTCGTACATCGTTCAATTTAACGCCACCGTAAGCGGCGAGAATTTCACGTTGGCCGGCAACTTCTCTGGTCCATTTCTTCTGGGAGAATTGTTCTCCAAAACTATGTCTGTATTTCCAAACGCAAAAAAAGTCGATTAGTTTAGAATTAATTTTCGTTTGAATTTGAGAAATGAAATTGCTTTTCCAGACTGGAATTCAGTGAAGCGATACTAATTGTGTAGTTTGTTAATTGCTGGTTAGTTTTTGGTGTGTGGAAATTTGTGTGTGGAATGTGTGATTGTGTGTTTGATTAGTTAGAAAAAGGGGTTATAAATTGGCATGAAGAAGAAGAAGAAGTAGAAACGATGTATTATGTAAGGTGTCGAATATATCAAGTGTATCAATAAGTTTGTGTTTCGTGTGATATGTGTGTCTTGTGTTGAAATATAGTAGAAAGAAATGAGGCGTCGAAGCGTGTGTTTGGTGTGCGTCTTGGAATTCGCGCGATTAAAAAAAATTAAAAAAAAAAAAGACTTACGATACAGTGTGTGATGCCATTTCGTGGCCGTCAGAGTACAAATTTTGTACTTGTGAGTAATCGGTCCATTCGTGTGAAACATAGAATGTGGCTGAAATTGGGCATCCATTTGGATTGACGCGTCCCTTACCAAATAAATCCGAATACAGTTGCTTATTCAAATCATTCACCGAATCGTCGAATGTCAATAAAATGATTTGTGGAACATCTTCAACAGGCAAATCACCTGTATATGCGTTCGGGGTGTTTTTTTAGTTGTGTGTTTGAGTGAGTGTCGGGTTTCAAGTCAGATAGGGAATTGTTTATTTTGATTTTGAATAACAGGAAGTTGGGTTAAAGGCACATGAAATTAAATAAAATATCAATTCGATTTTATTTAGATTTGAACAAGTTGAAACGAAATATTAAAGTAAAAAATATAGATTAATATTAATATTTAATCATCAGCTTATGAAATAATTCTCAGAAGTGTTTAAAAAAAAAGTCGAGAGAAAACAGATCGAAGAACAAGAAGATGAGATTGGAACCCATTAGAATATTGACGCAAAATGGCATGAAATTTGGTTATAAATTGGCATAGGAGATTGTGGATCAAAGTATCGCATCAATTTTTCTTTCCATAGTTTTTGTTTTACTTACGACACAGTGTGCGATGCCATCTCATGACCATCGTGATACAAATTTTGCACTTGCGAATAATCGGTCCATTCGTGCGACACGTAAAATGTCGCCGTTATTGGACAACCATTTGGATTCGTGCGACCGCGTTCAAATAGATCAACGTAAATCTCTTTATTAATATCATTCACGGCATCATCAAATGTTAATAGCACTATTTGCGGCGTTTGATGTGCTGGTATTCCTCCTAATTATTGCAATTTTATGAAAGTGTTCAATTTTAAATTATTTGACACAGGCTAACATAATTATGACTATTTGACAAATTCGGTCAAGTTGAAGAAGGTCAGATAATTACATTATTTCTCAATAATTGAAAAATTCATCAAAAATTGGAATTTCCCATTTTGAGATGCAGATTTTGAAATGAGTTTTTGAAGGGAACATTTTCGATGACATTTTTTCAATGTTCTTTGCAAATAAGAATCACAATTTGTGATACTAAAACTTACTTTCGCTGAATTATAAAAGTAATATTAAAAGATTGTAAGAAATCGAGAGAAAATTAAATCAGTATCTTACCCGGAATATCTCTACCACCACAGTAGCAATCGGGCAGCAAACAAACATCTTTGCGACATTTGGCAGCTGTTTTGTCGGGAATTGGTTGCGGATACAATGGTTCGGGACGTGTTGGTGGATTTCGATAGATATCAACAAATTCGGTTGCTTTGGATACAATTGCTCCAGATGGTTTCAACGTTGGCCGTTGACGTCTTTTTTGAAAATAAAAGAGATTTTTTTACAAATTCCTCATTGATATACGTGATCAATTTTTCATTGAATTTTTTTTCTATCTGAAAACTTGTAGACTTTCATTTGAGGCATCTCATCATTTTTGAAGCAAAAAATTGAATGAAATGAATTTAACTTACGGTGGATGAGTGCCTCGATTTGCAGTTGGTCCGGATGATGTGCGATCATCATATCCGCCAGCTGTATAATGTGAGCTTCCGCGATTCCTATTATTTGTTCTGTATCAATTTAAATCAAAACAAAAAGATTAAAAACCGAACACAAGGTAATTTCTTCAAAAAAAGCTAGAAAAATTGTTTGGAAGAGAAGAATTTGAAGAACGATTTCTTTTTTCTTTAAATAAATAAACCAAATCACCAAAAAGTGCAAGCAAAGTTTAGTAAACAATAATTAGATTACAAATTAAACTAATTCTACTTAAGTAACAAATACAGATAAACCCCAAAAATTACCCAAATTATACAAAATCAGTTGAATGAGATGAAACTTATGTTAGTAATACAATAATTTTGACAAAAAAAAAATAAGAAAAATATAAGTTGTTTTGTAAATTGATAAAACGTTGATTTATATTTGTTTTCGGAATCAATAAGAACAAGTGAATCGGTGCAAGGAATAAAGGCTTATATTTTTCGTCGAATTTCAGATGTACGATTTCGATGCGTATGCGAGTGTAAAATGATCAGTTACAATGAAGAACTAGGATTAAAGGAGAGGAGACATTTGCATGACAGAAATGATGTTTTGATGAGGAGGACAGATGTATTTTTTTTATTTAAGAATTTTCTCCAGCCGCGCACAGCCGCCGTTCTTCTTATCTGATCTCATACTGAAATTCGGTGTTGCTTTTATTGTTGAAAAAGTGTAAACACTTTTACATTTGAAACTTAGTAAAAACAAATTTTGAACGGTGCAAAATAAAAATCCAATTGAAAGCTGTTGAATTTTTCGGTGCTGAGAAATAAAAATGCGTTAATTCGAATAAAAAAATAAACAAAACAAATTTTAAAAAAACAACCATGAACACGAATATTATGTAGTAAATAAAATCGTAAAGACAAGTGCAGAATGCGAGTCGAAATTGAAGTTTCGATTCGAAAAATTGAATTATTGTAAGAAATCGTCGATAAAATATTGATTTTTTTAAAAAAAAGATTTAAATTGAGAGTGTGTGTATTTGTGTGTGGTGGGGTGGTTAGAATTGAAACTTATCTTGTTACACATAAACAAAATATATAGTAAACAAAGAAAAGTAAATTGGTTGTGGAGCCATTTAGTTCTGGTTCACAACGAAACAAAAAGTTTTTTTTTTAAAAAAAGACAAGTAAAGATGAGAATGAAATCAAGAGAGAGTGTATTTTTTCTTCTCTTCTCAAAAATGTTCTTTTGAGAATGATAGATTAATGCAAAAACAAAAAAACAAAACAATATTTTTTTTGAGTTGATGTGGATTTGTGTGCGATTCTTTAATGTGTTGGAAATATACCTCGACGGTATTTCGTTGCACTTGGCATCGATACATTTGACAATTGGAGTCGTGGAATGATGATGGAAACGTAGAGCTGGTGTTGTATGCGCATTCATGCGACGTGTTGTTGTTGTGGTGCCTCCACTGCCGCCGCCACCGGCAATCGTTGTTTTGATCGCTGGATTGACACGTGATGCGCGCGGCGGGAGCGTATTTACGGAATTTGTTGTACTCTGGGATTTTTGTGTTGTCGTTGTGCTACTACTACTTGTCAAACGCGTTTGTGTCGAGGTCATGTGACCATTATCATTTGTTCGAATGGTTGTGCTTGTCATTGGGTCAAATACAGTCAACGGTACAAAAGTCAAATTACGTAGAAAATGTTGTGTTGTCGTTGATGGCGTTTCATAGTCAATTTGATTACGTTCTTGTGTCTCACTTGTTAAATCGATATCGGTGGCAAATTTACGCGTTGCAACACTATTTTTGGTCGTTGTTTCAAATTGATATTCGGATTCGACATCTTTTTCAGCTTCACTTTCGAGCTGTTTGAGCCGTGCTTTTATCTCCGATTCGGTTGGTACATTGAACTCTGGCATTTCAACGGTTGCACGGAATTTTTCACGTTGTTCCGGTTGCAATTCGGTTGACGATGATATTGGCTCATCTGTATCGGACATCAATGTTAAAATGTCATCGGTTTCTTCGGGAATTTCGGTACCATGTTTTGCACCATCTTTTATATAATCTTCGAGTGTTGTATGTTGTTGCTTTGACTCCTGTTCTTCGCCATCCTTAACAATTGCATATTTTGTGCTATCTCTTATATAATCACCTAAATTGTGTTCAACCACACTTTCCTGTTCCTCTTCGTCTTTGACATGACGATAATTTGAATAATAACGTGTCGGTGCAACACCATTCGATAAAACGGTGTATTTCACGGTCGCACCATCATCATCGACCATAAATTCAATGTTCTTTCCTTTTGACGGTCGAATCAAGGTTTCTTCTTCATTTGCCGAAAAGTGTAAATTGGGTAGTTTTGTGGTTGGCCGTGATCCTTTCTGTGTTTTTCCTCGATGATTTTTGATCGATTGTTCCACTTTTTGTTCGTTCGATAGAACATTTTCTAATGTTTTCATAAAATTACTATTTTTCATTGTGTCCAATTCTGGATCGTCTTCGTTTAGCTCTTGCACACTGGGATTTAAGATGACCGGTGTCAGTCCGCCGGCTGAATTATTAAGTTTCTTTTTCGATCGCATCCGTACTACCTTTCGGTAGTGCTCTCTTCCGCCTTGCGATGGAAACGATGGTGGTCGTCCGTCTTGGAACAATGGTGGAAATTGTGAAAACCCAGATGGTGTCGAAGCACCGCGCGGCCCTTGATTTGGATATAGAGAAAATTGTGGAGTTGATGTTGTTATCGAAATTGGAGTCGTCGTTTGATAGGGTGGAAAATTTTCATTTGGCAACGAATTCGATATGCTCGACTGTTGAATGTAATTTTCATAATTTGATTTCTGTGGGAAAGATGTTGTAATGGAAATGATCGGTTTTTCGGTGGTAATATCAATTGGTCTGCTGGTTGGTTTCATCGGCCTAAATCGTTCATCGTTTGGCAAAATTTTTATGCCAACCGGTGGATAATTCGATGATGAAATCGGCGTCCAATCGAATGGCTGCTGAGTTGATGAAACCGTTGGAAAATTGGTTGTTATTGAAATTGGCGTCGTGCTTGACGATGACGAGAATGGTGTATAGGAAACGGATGGCTTTTGTGTTGATGATACATAATTGTTTTGAGTATTATTTTTTGGCGGCGCTGTAATAATGTAGTAACTTCGGAAGAAGCTGGTCGAAGATGGTGGAGGTGCTTTTGTTGTGGTCGTCGTTGTTGTTGTTGTGGTAGTGGATGTACTACTCGAAATTGGATTCGATTGACTATTAAAACTCGATTGAATATTATTCTTTCCAATGGTAATACTGTACGATCCAAGCGATGGTCGATACTGTGTTGGTTTGATGTCTTCCAAAATGGTTTGTAAACTTGCATACGGTGACACCGGTGGTTTTGGAGTTGTGGTATCGAATGTTCGATTCAATCGTTCACGGAATTTAAGCGATGGAAATTTCGTGGGTTTTCGATTTGAATGCTTCGACGGTCGTTCATAATCCTTGTCTCCATCAAATGTGAATGAAAACTTCGAAACGGTTTTTGAAGTTGGCGTCACCGCGTCATGGTGTGAATTCGATTCCAAATCTCTTGTCCGATTAATGGGCTGTCCAAAGATGACTTTCTTCATATCTTCCGGTGCAACGGCATTGACCACCGTATTGAATACCTCTGATCCGGGTAACGTTGGTTTCTTCAAATATTGAATTTTCCAATTGCGCAACGGTGAATATGTGGTCGGTACGATAATTTCATGTTTCAATGGTGTAATTGAATTTTGATGAATTGAATTTGGTGTCGAATTAATGGAATTAGTCGATTGTGGTTTTCTCACATATAAAGGAATATTTTCCGATTCTGCATGACTTGCATGCTGATAATTATCGGTTGATTGTTCATGATCATAGTCTGAATCGATGGTGGTGGTGCGATTTTTATGTGCACGTTTTCCACCGGCAACACCGGTTGTCAGAACAAAACGATATGTATCATTTGGTGATGGCAAACGTGCGCCCGGTATATGAATGGCCGCTATTGGCTGAGATAATTCGGTTTGCTTATTTGGTAATGTGGTAATAACATGGGATTTTGGTGTGGATTGAATGAATAGTGACGATTGGCTATTTACAAAAGCATTTACTAAATCTTTTTCAGATGATGATAATGGTTTTGTGCTGACGATATGTGTTGTCGCCGACGTTTTACTTGGTGCTTGAAAACTTTGCGGCTGTATGTCGGACACAATAAAATCTAAATATTTTTTACGTTGATCTTGTTCATCGTTAACTTCTTCATTATTATTGATCGTCGATGTTGTGGATGGTTTTGAATTTTTAATTGCAACGTTCGATTGTTGTCGATAGGTTTTGGTCGATATTGGTTCTTGTTCGCCATAATTTAAGTACGTTTTATGCGTTCGATTTGCATGATTATTATTATTTAAAATTTTGTCAAAGTTATTGTTATTGTTATGATTGTTTTGGTTGTACCGAAAACCGGTCGTTAGTGTAAACGTTTGTGAATGGTCTGTGTCAGTGTTTTTGTTTGCGTCACGATTGTAATAGTTGTTATTTCTTGATTTACTTTGGGAGTTTTGGGAATGAATGATTGGATTTGGACTAGAATCGGGATAACGAGGTTTTTGATGGTTGTATTGTTGTTGTTTTTGTTGGTGGTGGTGGTGGTGGTGGTTTTGTGATTGAGTATTTGAGAAGGGATAACCCGCGCGTGTTCCTAATGTAAATTTTATTGTTTCGGATGACGACGTCCGATTTTTGGTGACATCACCTTCCGGTAATCTTGATCTGTTTGAAAATGGTAATAAAACACATTGTTTTTCTTTATTTGTAAAACCGTTCAACGACATTTTGTTTGAATGTTGTTTGATTTTGATTTTTTTATGTGTTTTTTGAAAATGAAAAAAAAAAATAATAGTTGAACAAAGTTATTATGAAAAAGATCCTCTTCGAAAAAAAAGAGACAGATAAAGAATTATTTTGAACATTCGCCACTAAAAATTTTCAAGCAGCATTTTGCAGCATCTTTCATTTAATGATTCTTTTCGTTATTCTTTGGTGCAATTCATGTATGGCAATGACACAAACGAATGATGACATGAATTGATGAGACCGATGATTTGATGGAATGTATGGGGGTGTATGAGAGATAGACAGAGAATGTCAATGGCAAAGCCCTCACAAAATTAATACGAAGAAATGATCACCGCTATTTTGGGGATGACACATTATTTCTGACCCTATCCAACTTCTTTACCGTTCGTTTTGTTCCAAACGATTCCATTCCGTGTACGCAATTGTATTAGCAAATGGTTATCGCGTACATCTACAATCCGGTTGTGTCGCGGTTTTTTTCGGGGGGATTTTTTATACAATGGAGATTAAACGATGAGATTCTAAAAAAATATATGTTTTTTTTTCTCACTACCATGCCAGTATAGATTGTATTAAACTTAAATGCTAGGTAAATTTTTAACTGATTTCCCAAAATGATCCAAACCAATAAAATACCAAAAAAATGCTTGAATTTAGCCAAAAAAAGAATTATGTTTATTGACTAGCATGGTATATGTAGTATGTCTTTCAAAAATCCCTGTTCTTTCTCTCGAACAGAAAAAAACAACAATCGAGATTATTCAAAGCAAAAACGTAGCGTAAATGGCAAACAAAATCACATGTGTAAGTGGAGTCCATCCATTGTTATTCAAACAAAAAAAAAACTATGCTCGCTAGCCCAACGACAGCAAGAGATTAGTAAACAAAATGATTGGCAAAGATTAAAAAAAAATGAAAGCGAAAAAGCGATGAAAAAAGCCTAACATTCAAGGAAAGTTGTAAAAAAGCGGAAATGAGACGATTACAATCACAATTGAATTGAAACACTTCTCACTTTGTTTGACAAATATCCAGCCATCATCAAGTGAAATTTCAGTTTTATTCATTTTATGAATGCAATCGATCATTTGCTTGCGAATTCGAAGCCGACACGAGATATGGTGTGTATGTATATTATGGTCACTCGAAATTTACGGCCAAGAAATGCAATTGAATAATGACAAAATGAGCGTTTCAATTCACAGTTACCATATGTGGGATCAAAGAGAGAGAAAAAAAAATGGTTTTTGGTATGGGTGTATGTTTGTGGAAGATGGAATTTGAGAATGAATTGCTGCACTGCAATTTGCAATTGTGAATTTTTGGTTTTGAAAACTAGAAAATAAAACGACTTTTCGTTTCTATAGACAATTTCTACCTTTCCGCTTCAGAACTAGTTGGTGGTTGTGTTTGTGGGGCCACTGTTGTTGTATCGAATTCCATGTCATACTGTGTGGTTATCGATTCGATGGTTGTGGTTGGCGTTAGGGTGGCAGTTGGTTGTGTTGTAGTTGTTGTTGTTGTTTTTGGCTCAGTGAATTGACTTGGCTTCGATGTAAACGCTTCGGGGAGTGTGAATAATTCCGGCCGAATTGGTGCGCGTATTGTCGACGACAATATAAACCGATCGGTTACAAAGTCTAAATCAAATTCATTTTGATCGATTTGTTCATCCCTATACAGATTGGAGTCAGTGGACATTTGGTATGGACTTTTGATTAGTGATCATGTTCTCTTGTTCTAACGGGCTTCAGCAAAGCTCGAAATTTAAATTTTAATGTAAATATTTTCCAAAAAAAAAAATGAAGAATTTTTCTAAATCTAATTTTTCTAAATAAGTTCAACAATGAATTCTCGTTGCAAAAGAGTGTTTGTGCCCATTGATGAATCGCTTCGAAATGGAATTGGTTTTTTTCTTGCTAATTTAATATTTACCCAACAAAAAATAACAACGACCTATTTATGAAAGACAACTTTTTTTCAAACGAAAAACTCTACACTGCAAATCTCTAAATTCGATGTGGTTTGATGATCTAATTGAACCATTTACGTACATATGTATAAAAAAACAAATCAACTATCAACATATGATTAATATCAGGATTAATCACAAACAAATAACAATTAATCTCAACAAATTTTTAAAATGATAAAACAATTTTTGTTGCTTTTGTTGTTGGTGGTGTGTTTGTTTTTTTTTCTGATTTACGCAACAAACATATTAATACACATTACAATTATATATAAAAAAAATAGACATTTAATGCTCATATCGCAATAACAAAAAAAAAAATTCTTATCAGAAGGACACAAAAATTTATGAGCAATTTACGAATTTTTAGTTGAATTAATGCAAAAAAAGGAACGAGATAGGGAATATACATTATGAAACAAAACTTACCGAATTTGCGTCTTTGTCGGTTGATCGTATTCATTATCGGCTTCAAGCTACGCGAACGAAAAATGAGATGGAAATACAGAAAATGAGAAATAATAATTGGAGAAAGACGATAAAACTCTTTAAATAACTGAATCAAATATTTAAATTTCTCTTTATATTAAATGAGATAAAGTCGATTGTTTATGTATTCAAAGAGAGTGTTTTTTAAAATTAATTCTTCTCAAGATAAAGTGATTCTGTCTGTTGATATTTCTTGGAGCCAATTAAAAATGTGTATTTTTTTTTCTCAGTAGAAAAATTATATACCTGTGCTACAAGAGCCTCATCATATTCGGGATTGTATGCTTCGTGTGTTGGTGCTTGCTCATAATTTGGTTTCGATTGTCCGATGTACGTTTGTTGCGGTGCAATAATTTTCGTCGATGTTGGTTGTGTTTGAGTGGTTAACGTTGTGCTTGGTCGATATGTGGTTTGCACGTATTTCGGTTGCGATGGATTCCGGTTATTATTGTATTGTGATGGGTAATCTAAATTTCACACGCAAAAATCGAACCGAAAATAAAAGCAATGAAAAACGAAAGAGAAAAAGAAAGAAAATGAAAATACAACCGGCAATAACAACGAAAAGGAAAAAACGAATAGCCGATGAAAATCAAAGTGCAAGTTCGACAAGTCAATCGAATGAGTCGAGTGATTGAGTTCATCGAACCACTTACCATCTCTGTAGAGATCGCCGGTGTCTTCGGCTTCATCATCATACACGGAGAAATACGAATTATATTGCGTTGGGTTATTGTACTCTTGATTGCTTGTTGCATTGTAATAGTTTCGATTGCTTTCTGGAGCCGGTGGTAATTGTGAAGATGATTCAACTCTGTTGTCGGAACGGAACATGTGAAAATACGAAACGAAAGTAAGTATAAAAAAAAGAACCAAAATAACAAATAACGGCAAATCAAAAACGATCAGAAAACGATTAAATGGTGGGAAATGAAGAAGCATGAATTGGGTTTCTTTTCTCTTTATATTCACGTGTTCTATTTTTGAATGTCATGTAAGTAGTCCCATTTTGTAAGTGTATATATTGTCAGTGTTAGTCGCGATGGTAATGAAAATGGTTTGTTTGGCATGAAATTGGAGAGATGGTGAGTGTATGATGGTTACGTAATGTATGTTTGTTATGATTTTTTTTATTGTTATTAAATTGATGGTAATGGGTTTGGTAATGAACGCTTAATTAGATTTGTATGTGTGTGTGGTTGGTTTTTTTATGCGTAGATACCTGTTTGGTAGGCGTTCGTCAAGTTCCCATAAGTTCTTTTTCAGTGCATTTGTGCGTTGTGCTTTTTGCGCTTTGTTTGCTTGTTTCCAGCGATTTGAATTTGTATTAGTCGATTGCGATTGTGATTGTGATTGCGAATGTGGTTGTTGTTGTCCTTTGGCCGTATTGAAATTGTTATGTTTGGCACGGATCGTGAATGTCTTTGTCTTGGGTGTGCTTGTTGTAGTCAACGTCGTTGTTGTTGTCGACGGTGATGTTTCACTTGTATATTGTGTCGTATGTTTTGACGATGTGCTCGATGTTTTCGATGTGGTTTTAATGTGCATTTTTGGCGCTTTTGATGGTTTCACTGATAAATTGGTCGTTTTACTTCGCGTACGCGATGTATACGGTCGTAATGTTGATTGATTTAAATAACGTGGAATATCCGTTTGATGATGATGATGATGCTGATCGTGTTGTCGTGCACCTTGGAAATTGTCTGCGGGCAATTTGATGATTGCCGGTATCGGTGATGTTGTTTCGGCGTCGTTCTTTGGATAATGCAATCGATCGAAGGTTGTTGTGCTGTGCTTTTTCGCCGTTGTCGATGCCAATGTTGTTAGTGGTTTTTGTGTTACAATCGTAAGTGCTTTGGCGGTGGTTAAATATGGACGAGGTGCTGCTGTTTCTGACATCGGCATGAACTTTGACACATTTTGTGGTGGCATTTTTATGTCACTCGTATCATCATCTTCTTCGTATTCATAATACTCTTCTTCGAGTTTTGGATCTTTTGATTTATACGTTGTTTCGTATTGTGGTGTGCTTATAATGTGTGGCACTGAAAAACTATTAATATAATTCGTTTTCACTGGTTTCGTTGTGTATTCAACGGCCAACGGTGTTGAATGCTTTACCGTTGTGGTTGTTGCAAAGGATTCTTTTTGTTTATGTACGGTTGTCGGTTCATCGTCATCAACATCGTAATAATAATCGTCTGGGCTTGGTGTGGTCGTTTGAATTTTCTTTGATAATGGTTTATTTTGCGGTCGAATTAAAACGGTATCCGATGATTGAACTGGCCGAGCGATTGCATTGTATTTTGGTGTCGGTTTTGGTTTATGTTGCGATTCACGGATATCGTATACAAATTTATTGAAATCAAAATTAACACCAACTTGTGGTCCAATTATTGGTGGTCGCTTTTTGGCCCCAATCAAAACAGCCGTTTCGTAATTCTTTTGCGGTTGTAGATTGTAATTTTTATTTGATGATTCATAGTTTTTGGTGGGATCTTGTGCTTGCTGTAGTTTAATTGCTGGCCGCGGAAATTTCTCAACATTTGGATCCTTAACCGTTTGCGTAATATAAAATCCTTTGGACTTTTCGGCTGATCGATTATCATCGGTGGTCACTTCATACGTATAGAGTGGTTTCGGTGATTTTTGTTGAAAATTTGAAAATGCCAATTCATTGTTGAACAATGGTTTTTGCGTTGTAACAATTGATGTTGCGATCGTTGGTCTTTGTGAAATCAATGGATTGTAATATGGTGAAATGTCCGTATTTTCCTGTACATTGTAAAGATTACCGCTATTGTAAATGTTATTATTGTTTTGATTGTTCTCATGCACAGCGGCCTGTTCACGGTAGACGGGTCGATGTGTGTAATCATTGTATTTCTCGGTGTTTGGTGGCCGTATTTTTGATTTTTTATTGTTATTATTATTATTGTTGTTATTATTGTGATTGATGGCTGTGTATGCAGTGGGATTATTATTGAGAAACCCTCCAACGGTGCTAATATGCACATAATGAGTTTTTGGTGTTGAAGCACTTAAGATTTTTGTCGGTTTGTCTAAATAGTAAATTGGCGGTTTCGGTTGTTGTGGAACCGATTTCGGAACTTGTTGAATCGATTGCTGTTGTGATTGATGACGATTAAATTCTTGTTTAACTTGAACACCATTTCCCATGTGATAATAGGAAAAGTTCTCCGGTAAACTGTCCACATCGCCGGCAATCGACGATGAACTTGAAATTGCGCCCGAATTTTGTAGTTTTGGTATCACCGGTTTTGGTTCACCATTATTCGATACAACTGGATAAAATGGTGCTTGCGACACAAGTTTTGATGGTTTAAAATGCGTTTGAGCATCGCCAACATTGAATGTCGTATGAAGTGTATACGGTTTTGGTGAATTGAATTCGGTAGTGACGGCATTTGGTGCGGAAGTTTTAAAATTTCCATACGGATTACCGTACGGATTGTACTCAGTTTGTTTGAACGATGGCAATTGATAAAATGTATTTTCATTTTTGTAAAAGTCATTAGCCCGTGATGCGCTACCCGGTGGCGTTAGAAATGAATTATAGTTAACACTGCTTAGTTCTGTATCTCTTTGGAAATGGCCGGCATGTTGTTGAGCGCGTGAGGTAGAATGCAATCGCGGATCATTTTGTATATTAAAAGTGTCCGCAAATTGCCATGGTGCCAATGGTGGTGGCGGCGGTCGTAATTGTCGTACCGTTCTTTTGCCAAACTCCACAATTTCACTGTCGTCATTGCCGTTTTCATCATATTTTTTGTTGTCACTTGATTCATTACCATCATTTGACGTTGCCTGATCGTCATCGTGTCGTCGATTTTGTGGTGTCGTTGTCGTTGTTGTCGAAGCTGTGTCAGCGCTAACGTCACGTTTTTTGCGGTCTGAATGATTTGGCGTGTGTGTTTCAATTTTATTGTCAGTTATGTCAATAGAAACAACGTCCGGTATGTCACTACGCATGAGCAATGTAAGTTATTATTTTTTTATTGTTTAATTTGTTGTTGTTGGTGGTGTTTCAAATTTATAAAAAAAAAATTACGAGATATGTCAATGTAATATGATTCTCTCATGGCATAATGAATTTTTATTTTTTTTATTGCGTTCGTGTGTGTATGCGTGTGAGAGATTAAAAGATAAAATTCATTGCAAACACAAGCAAACAAACAAGAAAGAAAGAATGAAAAAAGCAAAATATTCCCGACTTACCTGTGTTGATTGATTTGCGACCCGAATGAAAATGATCCGACTTTACCGTGGCTGGGCAATGCATTAACATGTTGCGTGATTAAACCGTCTCGATCGCGTTGAACCTGGCCAACGGTGTTCGGCTGTCCACGATACACTCTCTGTTGGCGATCAGATTCTTCTTCCTCGATCGGTGGTAATGTGTCGTGAGCTTCGTACAACTGTGTGTACATAAAAGTAGTGATATAAATTAATCATTGCATCAAAAAATAAGAAGGTGAAAAACATGAAATCAACCATTTCCTTACCTTGGCGATATCAATGTTGTCCAATGGTTTTGGTTGTCCTCGTGATGTGATGACTGGATTTGGTTGAACGACACGCAATTCGGGCGGTGGTGGTAATGTATTTGAAATTGGTGAATATGTTTGCGGTGTAACTGGGGCCACCGATGATTGTCGCACTGGTATTGAATCCGGAAACCGTTCGGTTTGCGGTGTTGATGATACCGATGAAAATCGGAATTTATTTGGCACTACTTGATAAGCGTCATGCTGTTGCTGTTGCTGATGTTGTTGTTGTCGCCCATTCAAATCACGGCCAGAACCATTTGGCGACACATTTTCATCGGATGATGGTTGTTCGCATCCCACATTTCTTGGCCAATCGCACGTTTGCAATTCATGACTATACATCAATCCGCCCGTACAGCTCTCTAATAATGCACCGCCAAATACGCACACATAATATTGTGAACAATCGGACGGATGTGGATAATAACCAAACTCTTCGGGACACTCAAATGCGTCGGACGTTGCTGACCCTTTTGGATTAACGCCCAACGATCGTGCTATTGTCGACGGTCGTCTCGATTGTGCATACGCTGTTAGATGCTCTGAAAATAGAAAAAAAAATTGTAAACTTGATGTTAGTCAAGATGGTTAAACAAAGTCAAATGATTTGAAATAAAACAGACGAGCATGTTTTAACATATATTCAACGCAATAAATTCACAATTCAAATTGAAATTTCTGTGTGAAGACGATGATGTTGTTTGCCATTGCACCTACTCAATTTATACACACATCTTGTTTTGCATCAATGATTCGTTATCATTATTCATGTTTGTTGTGCGCAAACAAACCCGTCGAACAACCATTCGTGTTATAATGTTGTCAATGCAATTGTCAGACATATGCACGAATTTGGTGTTTCATTCGGAGTTTAGCTTTTTTTACTCTTCCATCTCGTCGATATTGCGAAAGGATATACATCGATATATTGAAAACAAGAAATGCGCACATTGTAGGCGACATTTAAGCAGCGAAAAAAAAATTGAAGAATATTCGCAAATGTG
The DNA here is from genome assembly GCF_009176525.2 of Contarinia nasturtii. NCBI lineage: Eukaryota > Metazoa > Arthropoda > Insecta > Diptera > Cecidomyiidae > Contarinia > Contarinia nasturtii. The sequence continues at coordinate 1,771,312 of NW_022198340.1, read as the reverse complement.
TTTCGTTCATACATACACACACTGACAAAAAGTCAACATATATTGTATGGTGCCATCGCGCAGAAAGATTTATCGTGTGGTGTCGAAAAATGAAATAAAAACACAATCGATTGGATTTTGAATGCAATACATCGTCAAAAGCCACAATAACTCATTGCAACTCGCGCTTCGATTTCGATAGATTCCTTTTGTTGTTTTGCTCGAATGAATTTTCTCATCGCGCCGATTTTGACTAGAATATTTAGATAGAAAAGGTGTTTAAGACATTATATAGCATGTACATTTTCGGTTCATTTAATGTCTCATTACAAAACCATCGTTCGAAGCATCCACCTTGACTTGTCACATTGAGACGACATTTTGCCATAGGTTTTTTCTCACTCTCTCGAAAAAGCGTTCAAATTGATTGCTTTTTTTTCTTCTTCTTTTTTTCAATTGCCAAACAACAACAATGATGACACCCAATGAACAACATACAAACAAAGGAGAAGCGCTGCTTTGATCAAAATGCATTACTTCATGCATCAACTGATTAATGCATTGATAAAGAATATTCGGTTTTAAAAGCCCGAAAAACCGCAAATGCTTTTAAAAATCACACATACACAAGGTTCAATCCACATTAATAATAAAAAAAGTTCGGTTTCTTTTGGCTTGGAGACAGTTGACGGGTGTTGTTTTTTTCGGCTTCAAACACTTCAATATTGCATATATGTTGTGGCGGAAAAAAATTGGAATTTGTGAACTTTGAATTGTTGTTGTTTTTGTCGATTGTACTTGCCAGAGCTCGGTGTCACATGTTCTCTTCATTGAACCAAAACGTATAATGTGTACGAATAATTAGGTTCTGTGTCGCAATTGAAAAATTCGAATCACAACCGATTTAGAGGGAAAAAAATATCATTAGTGTTTCAATTATGCCGCTGGCTGTGTTCGCGTAAATGCTTAACCATGTATGTGTGTGTTATGTACGCGTTGAATTCGCGACTGATCACAAAACCAAGTGACAGTGGTGGTTTTTTTTTCTTCACTCGATCGGAGTCACTCTTCAGCATCTTTTCAATTTACTATATGGCCACATTTATAAATCGCTCTCTATCTTATGTTCTTTACAATGGCATTCAGTTTTGAATTTCGTGGTATAACGGTATGCTAATTACGCCTTAAAGGCACAAGTGATTTATATTTATTTATTTATTTTGTTGCGGTCGTTCTTCAGTTCGTTCATATATTTCAACTAGCGCAATAATCAAACACATCTCTCACTTGCAATTCGGCAAAAGAGCAAAAAACGAGAGATATTCATCGTAAATTGAAAACGATATAAATAAACAAGTAGGTTAGAAAACCATGTTGTGTTTATTTGTTTGTTTTCAATTGCGTGAAGGTCATCAGAGTTCGTTTATAACGTGCGCGGTCTCTTATTTGCTCACAAACGATAATATTGATATTGCATGAACAAAAAACCGAGCTCCTCGAAGATGAAGAGGAAAAAACACATCACAATTTGAATATAAAAATTTCGGAAATGCGGAGAGTGAATCGTTTGGCTTGAGATGCGAAGAAGTAACAAAAAATATGCACTTTCAACAATGATGAAAAAAAAATCTACATAAATGATATGCATGATTGAACACACTAAATATAACGAAAATGTGAAGGTAATTTGCAAACTTTTATGCAGTTTTATTGCAATGAAGAAAAAAAAACATACCGCAATAAATCTGAATGGTACAATCGATTCCTATCGAGTTTACAATTATTCATTTTTTATTATTATTAGTAATTAAGTCCCTTGAAGGCAACTCTTTTTTTTTCTGAAAGCGTAGGCATTTCCAACTCGAACACACTATAATAACAATGCTGCAGTTATGATTGATATAATACACAAATTTGTGGCAAATCAATTAATCGTTCCATAAACATTCAGTTTTTAATAATTCTTGTTTTATGTGCTCGGAAATAGATTCAGATTGAAATTGACTTTTCCTTGCTTTCAATTAGAAATAATTAGGCGCAAAATGCAAGGAACAAAAACTCGTTTGAAAGAGAAAAAAAAAACAATGCCCAAGTCATTGATTGTGCACGATCGTGCTCCGATTTATCGAGCGAAAATAATGCATTTGCAGAAAAATTAGTGCCATATTTAGCGTCGATTGTAGTTCATTAGTGTATTTTTTTCTTCTTCTCTCCCCCGTTCATAACAATTAATAGATAAATGTTATGAATTTAGCACGATTTATGATTATTATTTTATTTTTTCAGTCGGACCGCATTTATATTGCGCAGTTGATTGCAGTTCGGGAAAATTTCGAAGAACGTGCGAAATTGTCACGAATTTTGCGCAAAAACAATAGCAACAACAACGCAAAAGGTCTGTGTTAACGATTGTTGTTTTCGTCATCGTTGTCATTAGCCCCGAGCGAGATAGATATAGCATGAGAGTAACGAAAAAAATAAAATGAAAGGGTATTTGTTGTTGTATAAACAATGCAGACTGCAGAGTAGCGTTGAAATGACCTCCAAATTGAGTCAAAGAATAAGGTCACGCTTTTATTGATATCCATCATAATTCCATGTGTCAAAATGAGTTCCAACACAATATGTAGTCAAAAGTCTTTGGCCACGCGCGCTTGTTGGTCCTCGTTTGGATATTGTGCGGAGGAGAGAAAATTCCATACATGTATAAATGTTCATATCATTCTCTCTTTGTTTAGATACAATAGTTCGATTAAATGTCAATCATTGTACGATCAAATCAATCACAATCGAAATCGAGTATGTGAACTCAAATGCGATTGCGTATTCGAAATTGAAATTTATACACGTCATCTCATCATATTACCATTGAATAGGCTCGCTGGAAGTACAAGCAGAACGAAGAAATGAAATAATATGGCAAAAATCTGATTAATAATAATATGTTTTGATTCAAATTGAGCCAAAGCAATTATTATGGTGTGTTGAATTTTCACTGATCTTATTAATAAGCCGAGCGGAGTTTAAGTTTTTCTGAATGGTGTGCGGCGCGCAAGAGACTGAGAAATTGCGCGCGAAAGAAATGAAATCGGTTACCTTTTTTTATGCTGAAAAAAGGCAGCAATAACGTGATTGTTTCACCGACGATAATTCGAATAAACGACTCTCATTGAAATCACTTGAAATACTGAACCAGTTTAATTAAAGTCGAGCGCGCGATTATTATTTATATTTTTTTTTCGTGCGTTTTTCTACTTTCTTTTTTTATTCCGTAAATAAATGGAATTATTTTTTTATTTCTTCTGTTCATTTTTGCGCGCCAGCATTCTTTTGTATCCGATTAAATGATTATGCGAAATTGTGCAATCAATTTCTTTAGACTTGTCCAAATTCAAAGTGACGAGAGAAAGAAAGAGCAGATTGTTTTATAACTGGATCACTTTTGATTTCAATAAGTCATAAATGCATGATTTTATTTGTGCATAATAAAAAAATTATAAGGCGATTTCAAAGTATTCATTTCATTTGATTTTATGCGTTAATAATCTCCGATTTTATTCTGTTGCGCTAAAAGAAGGAAATTGTTACATTAATACCGTGCTTAAACTGATAAAACGAAATTATCGTTGGTGTATTAATATTGAACACATTTCGAAAAAAAGGCGTTTTAAATTGACGGGCGGCAGAGTTGAGGAAATCCAGAAAAATCATTTGAAATGGAAAGGATTTATTATATTTATCGAAACATGAACATACACCATTTTTTTTTGTTTTCGTTTTCATATTATTGGCTCAAACATTATTGGAGAACGTATTCACAGCAAATGTTTTATCTGCATAATTTTTCTCTAGTTTTTTTTTCTTCCATAAATTCGTGTGTTATTCCTTCCAAAGTTACGTAGGTGAATTAAATCGATGTGTGTGTGTGTTTTGTGCCAGCTTAAAGTAAAAGTACTTTATTGCTATGTAATATTCGTAAATGAATTTAAATCTCTCACGATACTCGCTTGTGCACACATTTCTTGAATGTGTCGATACTTTTTTTTTCGTACGTCGTCGTAGAAAAGATTTCGGGTCTGGATAGACGAAAAGAACGTGACAAATGAAAGCCTGAAAACCATGTCAGAAAAATATGTGCATATGACTACAACGCAACCAGTCAACCTTTTCGATACACACAAACAACGGATTCTTTTTTTTTGTTTTCTAAATAAATATTTTTCTGTATTTTTCCATAATTTTTCTTCTGATTACTGTTGTTGTTGTGGTTTTTTTTTCGTTAAAAATTTCTATTTCAGTCCAGCGGAATTTGAAACAAAAACAATGCACAAAGACATACAGAAAATTGGTTTTCTATTTTGTCGCGCGCATAATGTACTTAAATTCGTTAAATGTAAAATGTGCCGTGGGCGTTTTTAAATGCATTTGCTTAATAAAAAGCCTTTTGTTTTTGTACAATATGTTGACTTGTTTAACACACACCGAAAACACAAACAGAAAGAAATATTTCTTCCGCCGTGCGACAGATTGGTATGAGTGTGTTTATAAAAGGAAATGATTAGATAATTGCATTTTGGCTTTTTGCGATTTGACAAACCAAATTATTTGTTGTTGTTGGTTTTTTGGCGATATTTGCATCGCAAGATTCCAAATACGAAATAAAACAGAATCACGATTTTGAATTGACCTCGAGTTTTGATTTGAATGTGGGCCGTAATAAAGAAAAAAAATAAATAATTTCATGCGCAAACCGCAAACGGTGGCAACATGCACATTTAAATGGACAACAGCAAAAGCAAAGATTTCACTAAGTTTGGTAGCCGAAAATTGAAAGACGGCACGAGGGGCGACTATAATAATTGTTATATATATTTTTTTTTCGGAGACGAATACATGATAAGCCGTGCAACGTACACAATTGCCCATTATGTATTTTGATCACGATTGCAGAAGTCCGGTAGTAATACACATCACACAAATCTACGGTAAAAGTATATTAAATCGACATGAAACAGGTACGTGAATGAATGGATTATTACGATCTAAATCAAAAGTTAAAATATCAAACATTTCAACAACAAAAAAAAGCGAAAACAAAGAAGTAGAAACTCGCCGAAAAAAGCCACACATCACACAATCAAAAATGGAAACTAGCTGGAGTTAAGCACGCCGATCTGATAAAATGCGGTAATTTTATGCAATTGGCAATTTTGTTTAATGGATGACGTCGCTGCCACGAATGATGTGATTATGACAATGTATGCAACACGTGCATTTTCATTCGATCACGACTTTGTGATGCATTCGTATATATCTCGCGCACACACACACACATGATTCCACGAGAAGAGAATTACTTTTCGACAAAATAGAGATGACGACGATTTAATTTGATGTGAAAAGAGATCAAGCACAAAGTGTTTTTTTGCATCGAGATATGAAAACGATGTAATAACTTTGACATATACATGTCGGTTAAATTTGATAATTGAATAATTTTTGAAAGAGAGTTTTGCAGTGTGTTCATCTTTCGTTAATCTAATCGAAGGTGGGAAAAGGATCAACAATACAATTCTGTACTTTTACACTGAACTCGTGATGTGGTGGGCTTTTTTTTTCTTTCCACATTTCGGAAGTAATCAAAATGGCTTAACCATGCATGGCTGTTCAACAATAACCACATAAAGGCTCAATCTTTCTCATTGAAAACCGAGCAGATCGGTGGAAAGTTCAAAAAGAGTTTGTAATTATTTTCGCAAATGCTGCACATTTTCATTTCTCGGCCATGAAACTGACGATGTGCCAGTCATGATAACTACTTTCATTCGAACATTCATTTCAAATGTGACTCTTTCCGGTGTGTGTGTGTGTTTGCATCTGATAGATAGTTCTGTTTGCTATCGCCCATGTTAAGTAGCTATTGTATTGAAAGTAAAAGCTACAGACCGTTCTACTCATTAAACCGTTTCCATCGAGCGTGTGTGTACTTATAATGTGTTTGTTTCCATATTCGTTATATTTCACATTCATATGTGTGATTAATGGATGGTATCGATTCATTTCGCATTCAAATCATGCAACAATGCGCGCATATTGATCCAGAAAATAATGTAAGAGAAATGTTAAACGGTAGCCTTCAACACCATGTTGTGCGCTTTTTTTCTCGTTTTCATTTCGCATTTCTTTATTATTGTTTTGCATATTGTTCGACAGCGAATTTGAAAACCATAGTTACTGTATATTAAGCATCGTTAACCACAGGAAATTACGTACAAACAAACTTAATTTGGCTTGGTTTCAATACGCTTTTTTTGCGGCAGCACCATTGCGCGAACAAGTTTTTCATCTATTTGACAGAATCACACTCGAACATGTAATTAAATGTAAAGCAAAATTAAGATCGAAATAAACACTCGTCACATGTGTTGCTCTCAATCGGCATTTTTTTGCACTTTTCAAACGGTCGCACGACAACATATGTTTGTCTAATTGAATGAATCAATTCAAAATTAGTCGCATAAACTGACATTCGGTTCAGGGGCTTTTTTTTCTTCTTCTGCTAACTTAAGCGGTGTGACAGTAATAATGACGACAACAACAGCATCAAACTGTAACCCGAATCGAGACGTTTTACATTCATCACAAATCAACGCAATCATTTTGACATCAACTTCTTTGAATGAAAAAAAAGTAACTCATAACACACTCTCCACAATTGCCATTGTTTATTTTGCAAGATTCTTTGTTCAACATATACACACTTACAGCGTGTTTTGTAATCGAACTCATTCATTAATGAATCGATCACACATTCTTCGATCGAGCGCTTATTAATTCGTTTCAATAGGGCAACATATTTGAAATTCCATTTTCCCGATATAGAACATGTTGACATTCACTTTGTGTGAGCTGTTTCGTTCGCACCGATGTGGGGAGAGTTTCGTTGCAACGAGGCTAGAAAATTTATTAATAAATCACATAAAATTCGTTTCGTCTATGCAAATTTATTTTGCAATTGTTTTTTTGCCTATGATTTGCCGAATGTCCAAACGTTAAAAAAGTAAAAGAAGCTCTCGCCCAACTTTGATTGATGCAAAGATAAAATTTGACATTTTACGCTTTGGTTGATTCTTCAAATTGACACATGTAATGTCTGCCAATATTCGAATCAAAAGGATTGCTATAAATCGCCCAAATCGAATTTGTCAGTCAAAAAAATCTGACTTTCTGAAGCCTACACACGTCGTGTTCGATGGGGTTTCATCATGTTTTCAATCAAACAGTGGTTGGTCGTGTGATTCTTACATAAAAACATTTAGACGCGCAAACCGTGGCTAATATTCAAATCCGGGAATTTGTTTGGACACGATCGGTTGTTGGGTGTCCATGAATCAGTTGCTTTGACGCGATTGTTCAATAGAGATGTTGGCACAAAGACACATACACATCCATACAACAAATTATTGATTAATGACAAACAAATAAAGCGAAACGATGTTACAAAATTGAGTGCGGTATGTGCCGCGCGCGCTGGTTTTGAGTGAAAAAATTCAATTGCACACGAATATGGCGAAATGAGCCATCCATTATCTTAATCAAAATAAAAGTGTCGGCATAACTCTTAGCGCGCCTGGCATGTTTGGCAGTATTTATACGGAATTTTAATAAGCAATGTGTCAGTGGAGTGAAGGAGCGCACACACAAAAAATAGCATCGCAAAGATTGAATGATCATATTATGTGAGCGTTGAGTTCAAAGGTGTTGACTGAACAAAAGAGGGCAACAAAAACAAAAATGATCTACATTCAAGACGGAAAGACCGTTCGTTCATTAATCGACCCAATTCTGTGTTATATAAAACGTATGAAAACTGGACCAAAACATGCAATCGATTGCAGCGACAGCAGCAGCTGCCTATTCACCGTTTATTTTTCCATTAAAATCGAAAACGAAACAACAACAATATTGTCGTTAAATGGTATTGACTAATGAAAATTCATTGATTGGTTTCAGGCAATACATCGAAATAACCGATCGAAGAGAAAAAAGGACCCATAAAACTGGAACGCGAAAGAATTGACGCAATATCGCCAATATTTAAGGCAATCATAAAACTCGTAAAAAAGGAATCTAACATATCATTACTCGTGTGGCTTTTCTGCATTCAATCACAGAAGACAGACACATGCAATTGACTTTCACTAAAAAAACAACAACAGCTAGTGATTACAGTTATTATTTTAGTCAAAAGCTTCATGCACACACACATGAATCTGTTGACGTGATTTGCATGCCAAACATATACGAATTTATTGGAAATTTTTTCGGTTTTGGCAAATGAAAGAGACGGGCATTTTGTGGATTCATTGACAAAATATATATAACAATAGCAATTCCAATTTGGTAGCAACAAACGGAATGTCGCACTGTTTTCTGCATTCAAATTTTAGTGTGTGTTTTTTGTTTTGTTTTCGTGTGTGCTCCGATATGGTGGCCGAAATCTATGGCAATAAAAATAAAGCGCAGCCGAAAGAAACTGTAATATCGCGCAATGAGCGAGAGATAGATGTTGACACAACTAAATTCAGAGTAAATACATAATTGCATGGATTGTCATTTTCTATTGGAGTTTTGTCTTCAGACAAACACACACACGTAGAGTAAAACAAACAGGCCACGAAATTATATATGATTTGAGCACAACAAGCCGAAACCAAAATACACAACAATTTGTTAATTGAACGGTTTAGCCCCGTACACAGACACACACACACATAATGGACAACTTGTTGCTGAAAACAGCGGCTAATAATGTAACATTAACCGTTAAATATTTTGATTCTTTCGGTATTTTGTGGTATTTTGTTTTTTTTTTACCAGATCCAAATTGTATTGCTAAATGAAGTTTGTTTTGTGTGACAAGATTGTGTGCACTGGGTCGCCACGATTTTTGCATATTTTTGGCATAAATAAGCATGATGTTTGGTAGACAAAACAAACGGAACAAAAGCCCGGAGTGTGTTTTTCATCGTTTTTGGGCTTGGTCTTGCTCTCTCGATATGTAATGAATTGTATCACAAACCAAATAGCAGATCAAACCGTATTTTTTTCTCTGTTAAAATAGAACGATATCTCGCAAAACATTTATGAGTGGCGCGAGCGCGCAAACCAAATCGAATTCACTTTCCAAAATGCATTTGAAAATGGAATTGTGATTTGGCTTGTCATTGCGTTTATTATTATTATTGGACGAAATTCGTGCGCAATGCCAAATGAGAGATACAGATATACGTTTAATTTTGTGTGTGTGTTGTTTTTTTCTGGCTCTTTATATTTTGGAGTTGCAGCATGACAGCAGCAATAACAGTGACTGCAATAGGTCTATATAAACGATAATTGCATTCACGATTTGCCTGCCATACACTACTCGATTTTCGATCGACGACGACAACAACGACGACGGGCATTAAAATGATACAATAAAAAAAAAACAATATAAGCGAAAGAAAAACAAAATTTAAAGAAACTATTTTGTTGTTGTTGTTTAAACTCTCTTTCATAAAAAGTGGAATTCAATTGTGGAACTACAGATCCATAACGGTATGTCAAATATGCACAATATATATATTATGCAATCGATGTTTGTGTATGTGCCACACACAATTAAAAACAGTGCAGAGCCAGCATTCACATTCACAAATTTGACTACTGCATATCAATAATATATATGATATTATGTAATGCCCATTTATAATCCAAAATCGTGAACAATGCAAAAATCTGTATCAGTGTCGTTGGCGCGAGCTCGATCGCGAGTGCATAATTTCCATCACTTAATGGAGTCCACACTGAAATGGATATGCACTGAAATGTGATCGAATTGCCTCGTTTCCGAATTGCATTATCACAGAATGACACAGTGACAAAGAGGGAAAATAGCAACAGAGACTTGTGATAGAGATAGACGGAAATAGATATTGACAATAGATAGAGTAAAAGAGAGAGAGAGAGAGAGAGAGCCAAATAGATAAAGAAAAAGAAGAAGAAAGAGAAAGATCGTTCTTGCCTCCATTCATTTCGAGAATATTGCGGAAGAAATGTTGCTGCTTGCCGATCAATTTGTACAAAAATGGATGTGATAAATACGCGGTCGCATTTCGAATCTCGATCGATTGGAGACAAAAAACCAATCGAACAGGTACACACACACAGATATATAATTTAATTATTGGGAAATTCGCCAATCAACCTGTTAAAGGTGCATTTCATTTTGGACTTATTGTAATGTTCGAATTTCGCGAATATCAGATACATGTATGTGATAAATAATCAAACATACACATGCATTCGATCCTCTACCGTACGCCATTTCGAAACTGAACCATGTGTCTGCATTATCACATCAAGTTGAATGCGACAGGCAAATAAAAATTACTGCAATAGTACACGCTTCATTCAAAATTGTCTAATCAATCGGTGCGGTAGCAATTTAGTTACGATAAATTTATTGGCGACCACTTTTTCTCAGCCAATGCGAACTGTGTGCTAAAACAAATGGCAATAAGAATTGAGAGCAACAACCAAAAAGACATGATATCAAATCAATAACGTAATTGATAAAAATTCGTACACAAACAAGACACCGACAGCAAAAAGCACATAAAACTAAATGCGTCAACCATTAAAAGTTGAATTGTGTGATAGGCGCACTGAGCACAGACACACATGCCGTACAACCGCACACCATTTGACTATGCAACACATGTGCCATAATGAAGCCATTTCGTGACTTAGAAACTAATTATGTTCGAAAACAAACCGAAAAAAGTGAAAGCAAATGATATTACGATCTCCGTGTGGGTTTCGATTATATTTTTTTCATTCGCTTCAAGTATAGCGTGCGTTTGTCGTATATACTTCTCTTTCTTGTCTTTGGCCAAGCGTCTACCGTACCGATTTGACGATAATTATAGATTTTAGATGACAATTTTATAGGTTGCATGAGGTAAAAAAAAATTATTTCGCTCACTGACTCACTTCGGCGAAGGAATCATGTATACCACCAAAAACCGCTTAAAAACTGTATCAGTGTGTTAAGCGGTTAGCATGGTTGTGCATTCCGATGCGCCCAGCGAACGTAATTTTTTTCTCTCTTCACATCTATTCAGCGAATTTTGTGAGCGAAACAGAAAATAAACTTTGAATAATTTGTATTTAATTAATCGTTGACGGTAATAAATCTTCATGTAAACGACATGCAAAATTATTCCGATTCTCTTCCTTCTTCTCGATATACGAGCACAACAGCAAAACAAATATGCAAAAGGTACAAATTCCATTGGCAGAACATACATGGTTGTCATGTTCCTTTTTTTCTCATTCAGTGTGTAGTGATTTACATTTTGTAATCAGTTTGCGTCAAAAAAAGCGCCCCGGAAAAAGTGACTCTAAAATAGACCTTTTAACAAAACAGAAGAAAAAGTGCAATACAATAACAGAAAGATAATAATGGAATCAGTGCATACATGCAACGCCAACATCAAACCAATATGCTCAAATTCGCACATATTATGTAAAAACACTTCGAACGGTTTTTCTTTCTTTTATTTCATTTCGTTGAAGCCCGTTTGTTTGTTTGTTCATTCATTTTGTACCTTTGTGCCAGAAGAAAGAGAACTGACACTCTCGCGGCAAAGAATTTTTTTTTTCACTCCACACAATTTCCATTCCAGTTATGTGGATGTCTATAGAATACCATAAATGCATTATGCACAAGAGTTGAGTTACTGCTTTTTTGTTTGTTGAAGCACTGAACAAGAAAGAAATAAAAAAAAGCGGCGACGTCAAGAGAAAATGTATACATCGAAATGTACAATGGAAAATGTATGAGAAAATAAGAGCAAAGAGTCATATTCTACTACGCAGAGTGCGAGCAGGTATTGTATATATAAATTTTAATGTATGCAATCCATTTTTGCAGTGTTTTTCAACTGCACGTGGTTGTGAGACTGTGTTCAGCTGTCGGACTGCTCTCTTGCCACAGTAGCTTTTTTTCCACCTCATATTTTCCTATATTTAATTCTTTTTAACTCTCGTTCATAAATTAAAACATTATTATTTATTAATGTTTTGGTTATTTAATCCATGTTACTGTGAAATAAAGTACCCGATTTTATGTAGCCAAAATAGATCACTTGTAATGATTTCGTTTTTTTTTCTCGGTCGGGTAGGGCGAGATTTTGTGATTTTTTTTTTCGTACACTTTGGGTTGCGAAAATAGTCATGCATCATTTTTCTTGGTGGCATTGTGGTGGTGCAACTCTATCTGAGAACTGACACTGTTTTTTGGTTACGCACAAACGAAATATAAGACGTTGATTTGATGTTAATTACAGTCGATCGAATGAGTGAAGTCAGATGTGTATGAAATGAACAACAATTTAGAGTCACGTTGAGTGTGAGCCGTCTTTTCAACGCGCACACGCTCATTGACAACAGCGCACTCTCCTCAGTATGTTTGTGTGCGCATTCACACACACGAGCAAACACTAACCGGAGAGATAATAATGCCAACGACGTTGACCTTGGTCAGTATTCAGTTGTTTACGCTTATTGCGACAAACCGTGCGCATATCCACTACATCAATTATTATCAGCACATGGGCGCGACCGCGCGAATGAAAAAAAAGTGAGAGTTGTTATTCCTGTTACACATTTTAATATACATATATATATTTTATCTCGAGCGAATTGAGTTAACTTTGAGCGATTTTTTTTCCATTCAATATCACAATTTAATGTACGCTCTCATTCTGTCTTTTTCGCCAGCATTGAAAGTACACCAAAATCAGGATATTTTATCTCGATAATAAATAATAATTTTCGTTGTGTATACCTTGTCACAGTGAGCTCAAGTCTTAATGACAAAATTGATAATCATGGAAATAAGTACGAAGCAAAAGAGTAAACGAGCAAAAAAGTAAAAAAAAGAGGGGGTAGAGAGTAAGATAATTTGGTAGTTCGTAGCTTGTAATTACCGTGAAATTGCCTACGATCTTTTCGATGTTTAGTGCTTTAATTTCAATATTTCGTTCTCACAGCGCGCTGCGCTTTGTTGTTGTTTGTTTTCGAACATTCCATTTTATCAATGAGCCATTGGCCATGTCATGTGTGTGAAAGAAAAATGATTGCCGTTTGTTTCTTATCTGATTTAATTTGATTTATTTTTTTCGAAATTTTACCAAAAAATTATATAAAAATTTGGTTGACTTTGAACCATGGTTCATATTTCTACGTATTCGAGTTCAACGTTTTTTCTACAATGTTTGTTTTTATCTTTGTTTTTCCATACATTTGCATTTATGAATCATTGTGTTGTGTGTTTTTTTTTCGTTTCTATCGTTGATTTTGTTTTGTTTTGCCATCGTCCTTTCTTCTTCCAAATGCATATATTTACACCGATTAATTTGTAGCGTTATATGTAAATGAGCTTTTTTCTTTCTTTTTTTTCTGCATTTCTATTGCATATAAATCATTTGTTCACGTTTTTTTTCTCTCGGCATGACCTTGACACTTAACATCGAGAATTATAAATAAATTAGTGTTTGAGAGAATTGCTGTTTGAAAGAAAATGGCTGTAAAACGATTACACAATTTCTTAAGATGCACCCGCAGCACTAATCTAACCGCAAGAAATACCGAAGACAGAAAAATCGCACAGAAAAAAAGGAGTATGAATGACAAAATGACATCTGTAATTGAATTGCGTCAAGAGGTTAAGTGAAAACGACGACATTTATTAATTAATGACGACTTAAAATGGTTATAGGCATATTGATGAGGATCATTTTACGGGTTTCGATTTTGTAATCGCTTTACGGAAAACGACGTTGTCACCGCACAAAAAAAAAATTATGAGTAAAGAACTGAAGAGATGCATAAAAATGATGGTCGTTTCATAATTCATAATAAAGTTACCTTATTGGTCGTCTCATCGTCATCGGCATATTGTCATGTTTGGAATGCGCGTTAGTTTCATTGGCGCGATGACGAATGTTGTTTGTTTTTAAAGTAAGTACAATGACATTAGCACGCGACGCGCGATGACGATGAACTTGATGGAAGTGTCGAAATTGATATATTTCCCGTTGTTATTTTGATTATTCGTTGGTACATGTACCGCCTGATGTTTTACATTTTTCGCTCAATTAAGTGAAAACAAAATTTTCGCCGATCCGGCAGAAGAAAATGGCAGTCACACCAAAACCGTCCATAGAAGATTGATATCAACGTCGGCTTATCGCAAACGTACCGCAAATACGTCATGTTGAGAGTGATTTCAGCACAATTACCAAGCGCACCATGTCACACACACACACACACATGTGTCGAGAGAGAGATTCAACGCTCGAAATCCCATGGCAATTGTTTGGATAAACATCAAATGCCGAGAATAACAATACCACAACGCGACAATCGCGCAAACGGAGCAAACAAACAATTTTATTATATTCACATAGATTCCAATCTAAATTGGTGATTGATATTCGCGGTTGTTTGTTTGCCGTGTATCATTGTCAACTTTGTTAAATGCTAAACATTTCGTGAGTTGTGCGGGCGCGCGCACACACAAGAGTTAGTGAAGTGAAAGAAACAACTTGTCATCCGGAGAGACAGAAAGCACATTGACTCTTTGTTGGTGTTTTTTTTTTTTTTTTTTTGTCAACGAGCTTGCACTCGGTATTTGCCTTTTTTGCGCTTTTTCATGGATGATACCAATCTATCGATCGAATCGGCTGAGAGAGTGATCACGGTTATCTTGTTATAAAATCGTCATTAGACTCGGCTCGTTAATGCTATTTCTCTGGCGCTGTCTCCTGCACTCGATCGCTGTTCCTCTTGATTTAGATGGAATCTCTCGAGAGACAAATGGAACATGTTATGATGGTTTTATGCACTCAACCAACAAATAAATCAAAACCGCGCCGTCATTTTAAAGTCAAATGGACAATGCACTTGAAGCACACTCTTGATTATTGGAAGACATAAAACGAGATATTTTGTTGTTGTAGTTGTTTCGCAATGGAATCATCAATTTTTCATTGCTTGCAGCACATTGTCACATCCACCTCATGTGATCCGATCAAAATCAGAGATTAGAGTCTATATGGCCAATAACACTCAATTCAGCTAAAGCGCTTTGCATTCGCAAATTTCACTTTGTGCACACGAAAAATGAACAGAGAGAGAGAAAGAGATAGTGAGAGAAAACAAAACGATTCGTTGCAACGATGAAAATGTAAATGCGCCAAAACGATTTGGACAACCAAATCGGTGACAGCGACGGCAAATTGAGAGAGTCAATTGTGTGAATCGCGCGCACCCGACTCGGTGCAATAAATGTTCATGATCACGGCTATTATTCACTTTCAATAATCATAATCTATATGCGTGTGATGCATTTCGCAAAACGAATTGAACATATATGCACATATAGATTGCAATTGCATTGAATTTGAAAAAAAAAAAAAAACACCGAAGAGAAATAACCATCAAACTGAAGAAAAACAACAAGTATGCCAATCACATGGCGCATTGCAATATATGTGGCATGCAAGCAAGCACACTGTGAGCACAGTTGTAATCATTATCATGATTAAATTTGTTGTGTGCTGTTTTTCGATTTGCTAAAAACCCGTTGAACTGGTTGCGCATTGATTCTCACCGGCGCTGTTTTCGTTTGTTTGACTCGCTTTTTAATTTGTTTCAGTTCATTGTGGAAATAGAAAATCGTAGCCCGTCATCATCGCCGTCGTCGTCGTCGCGGTGCCTTTTTTGCAGTCAAAATTTCGCCTTTTCTTCCATGGGGTTAATCAAAATAGCTATTCTTTCATTTTCGTACAAAAATAAGTTTCAATAGCAAAAAATAGAAAAAATAGAAAGTGTCAGTTGCACGCAACAAATGAATATACATTGATTATAATCAATGTTTCATGCAAAAATTGACTAACTTTTAGGATATTCGCCGTGAAGTTGGCTCTTCTGTCAATGCAAAACAGAAAATACTAGTGAAATGTCATATACGACAAGACAACAATAGCAGAAAATACCAATAATAGGAAGCATCAGAGGCAATAAATGTATAATAGGGAACATTAAAATTAGTGATTAACCCCATGTCTTCTTCGGTCTTTGTATTTGTTTTATTTTTTTTCTGGTTTTACGCGTTGGCTTCTGTTTGCATTTTTCGCGCACACCATTTAATCACCTATGCGCTTATCGATCTTGATCCACAACAGATGCAAATCATGAATGGAGGCATTTTTCACTTTAATCATTCCACACACCATGAGGCAGTTCATTCGCTTCATTGCGATTGTTTTCAAACAACTTTTAAACAATTTATCCGTTTTTTGTGTTGCTTTCAAACCATAGAAAAATCGCAGTAGCAATCGTTTTATCTATTTCAGTTTATTGTTTATTTTATAGGCAAATTAAGTGATTCTTTTGTTTAACGAAACAATTTTATTTGCTTTTTCTGCAAAGAGAAATATCGAAAATTGTTGTCCAATGCCAAACATCGTCTCATAGAAATGAACGACGACTGGAATTATGCAAAGAAAAAAATTACAAAGAAAACATTATTCGATATAAAAGCGCTTTCATTTTCTTTCTATCCGTCATTCCATTGAAACAGCCACTTGATTTCCAAATGACACATACGAGCAAACAACTGACCGAAGTTGTTCAAGAAGAGAAAAAACGTTTTAAAAGAGAGAGAAAAAAACCTCTGGCAAAGTCTCGACCACGCTCATAACTTGTGAAATATGCTGATTTTTATCTAATTTGCGCTACTGTAAATGAACTCGGTTTTTTTGAAAATCTGCCAACCGAATGACAGTCTGTTTTTTTTCGAAGAATTTTTTTTTTTCCATACTCAAACGACATTTATATGGTGTGTTGCGTTTGGCATGAGAAATTTATTTAACGGTGTGAAGTTTTAATTGAAATGTGATGATATCGATCTTCTAACTTTTCTATCGCATCATCGTCATCGTTGCAATCATGTCTAATGAGGTGTAAAATGTGGCGACACCGGCAACGAAGAAAAAACCTTCATTAAAATGTATGATACAGGGAAAAAAATGACGCGGTGAGAGATATAGATGAGATTTCATAATGAACATGGTTGAAATAAAAGGCTTCATTTATCAGCATTCAGTGCACAAGTGTTTGTTGAAAAAATAAATGCTCCAAATAATAGAAGCCAAAAAAAGCGGGAGGGAAAAAACCCATTCGTAACAACATTAAAAAACAAACAAATCATCCAAATTAGAGGAGCCGAGCGAGTAAAAATAACAAAATGTACGTAAACAAAATGACAAGTTAACTAAGTACACACTAACCACCATAATTGTGTGCACTTGAGCACGAAACGTAGCGTTTTATGTGCGAAATCAAAGCCACCTGAATCGATATTGACCGAAATAAATATATATCGATGACTGCATTGGCCAATTTCTATTCAAGTTCTTGCACACACCGAAAATTATAAATTACAAACAAATTAACGCAACAGTTTATATTATTTTTCGTTCGTTTTTCGCCAAAAAATCTTCGCTCAAATTACATAACTGATTAATTAAAATTGCGCCAAAGTACACACAAGCGCTCTTCGCGCATTTGAAATTGAATATAATGTGTGTCAGTTGCAGCAGTTTGAATTTCCATAAAACGATGTGTAAAATGGTAATTTCTACGATGCACACACAATGAATTTGGAAATCAAC
Source organism: Contarinia nasturtii (assembly GCF_009176525.2). Classification (NCBI taxonomy): domain Eukaryota; kingdom Metazoa; phylum Arthropoda; class Insecta; order Diptera; family Cecidomyiidae; genus Contarinia; species Contarinia nasturtii. The sequence goes on along the minus strand of NW_022198340.1, from coordinate 1,753,544 downwards.
GGTGAGCGCACACAAGAGAGCAATGAAAGAAGAAAAAAAACAATAAATTTTTAGATATATTTTCTTTTTTTAAGATATAGAGAGAGCGAAAACGAAACACATGCGTAATGATTATTTTTCGATTAGTTTTTAGTGCTTTCATTGTTTTCGTCATCGTGGTTTGAAATTGAATTAAATGCTTTCATATGCCATGTGAATGCGAATCTCTCATGCAGAAAATCAGAAGAAAAACAAGCGAGATGTTCGATTTTGTCGAGAGAATAAAAAACTCCGAGCTAAGTTTGTGCTCGTGCTCGCCTCTGCGAACAAATATTTATTATTCCATTTGGCGGCGCGACGTTTTTGCATCAGGTGTAATACACACCGGCAGTTCATTAATTAATTTTCTGTGCAAAATTTTTGTCAGATAGAAAGATCGCATTTTGCATTTTGGAATGGTAAACATTTTCTAGGAAATGAATTTAGTTTAGCTTCGTTATTGTGTAATGCCAAACCGATGTTTGTTGTTTCGATTTGAAAGAAGAAAAAAAACGATCTTAAGACAAACAAATAGCATCCGAGCCACAGAGAGAAAAAGATTGAATTCTTTTCTTTATTCACAAATAAAGTCAATCGGTACAATTGTATGGTTTTTTTGTTGGCACTCTATCACTCTTTCTCTCTCTGTGTGTGTGTCAGCATCTCTATTCGCGCTTGGGATTTACTTTCATTTGTTCGGATCGTTTACGGTTTTTTCTCTCTTCATTTTAAAATTAATTGTGCTTCAAATAACGTGTAATTGCACGATTTCAGTTGCATCGAACCGATAAATGACGTAGAGACGAAAAACAAGAGTCAGTGCACAGCAAATAAAAACGACGACGCCAAGAAGAGATTCAACGCAATCACTGCGACAAAATACGGTAGCTCATATCGATAATCGGTACATGCGTAATACCCTTCTCATGTTTTGTTTGTGTTCCGAGTGTAGTTACAAATGAAAAGCAAACAATGAAAACGATGACTGTTTTTTTTTATTTCTTTGTTAATTTGTACATTTTCCAGACGTTTGAAACGTCGACATGGGGGAGATAGACAGAGAGAGAATAGAAAAAAAGCGTAAGAGTTGTTGTTTACTGTGCTGTTTAAATGGCATGGTTGTGATCAGAGTTAAAAATCGCTTTGTGCAAATGATTACAACAGATTTATGCGCTGCTTAAGCAACGAAAGCGAAACATAAACACACTCTACGGGAGAACACAAAAAACGACGACGGTTTTTTTGTGTGATGTGTGCAGGTTTTTTTTTGTGAAGCAGATCGTTGTTCGAGAATCGAGTCCACCACGTTTTTTTCCTTCTACATCATTCAGTCAAACCAGACAGACGATGGCGATTGCTCTGTTTTTCTTCAATATTTCACTTGATGTTAATTATCAGTTTGTGGCCCCGTTGCCATAATAATCATTCTATTTCCATCGTCTTTTGTTCATGCTTCACTCACGTCATTATATGCGATGTGTAATGCAAGTGCCGGGCGCACATTAAATAATAATCATAACAAATGCTGAATTTACACTAGTGAAAAAAAAGCGACCAACTTACGATGAAACCAACTCTAGCAGACAGACCAACTCTCACAGCGTCCACAAGCGCCACAGACAACAAAAGTGTAGCAAGCTTAATTTAATTATTATTCGGCACACTGAACAAATAACGTAACAATTAACCGAAGAAAAGTACATACACTCATTCATTGCGATTAGTTTGTGTGGTTTTATCGGTTCGCTTCGCCCTTTATTAGCCCGTTTTATTTGCTAAACTTCAATTGTTACGCTTGGGCCTGGGAATCATAAGCATACTGATCTTGGTGCAATTGTAATGCGTGCTTTTTTCCATTGAAATAACCATTTGGTTTATTTTCTTTTATTCCATCACAAATGATATTACAATTGTTAATGGTTTATTGTGTTTGTTGGACGAGATTTTTTTTTTCTTTGTATTTCGGTCGATTCTATTGGATTATGAAAAATTGCACACGAATTCAATACCAAATCACATATTCTTTCAAATTACATAATTTACAGTTTGAAAAAAAAAAATGAAATTCTTCATTTCTTTTGATTGAAGTCTTTATGTGCGCTCGACAAAGCGACACGGAAGAAAAATTGAGGAAATTTATCATTTCCTTTTTGTCTTCTCGATGATATGTTAAGATTTAATCTGTTCAATTCGTGATTTTTCACTTAAGCTTTATCTCACTGCCGTCGTTTTTTCATCGACAGTTTGGCTTTGGATCGAAATTGCAGCTCATGATGATGGCTCATTAAAATCAGGCCGCAATGTTACTCAATTTCTTTTTTTTCTCTTCGGCTCATCAAAAGTGAATTTATTACAGTTTTTTTTTCACCTCAATTGATCGTAAGTAAGTTATTAAAATAGATCGGGCGTTGAAGTTAGACATTAAATAATTTCAAATTGGGCAAGGTTATTTCTCAAAACAATTGTTGAAATGTGGGCTCGCGCAATACAGAAATTGAGTGCGAGAAGAAAAAAAAAAACATTGATGACCAAATGATTGAGCGACCTGTCGTCTAGACGTGATCGCACTGTGCTTCAATTGACTGCAAATACAAACAAATCGACAATCATTTCACAAAAAAAGAGAAATTACATAACCAAAATGGGGCGAAAAACAAATAGTCCAAAAAACGAAACGTTAATGTGATTATGATAGTGAGATGATTTCATCAATGAGCCGTTAAGTGATTACAATCGCCGGCCTCTATTTGATATAAAGTCCAGTCAATCAATCATCCATTGATCCGAACTGTGCTAATGTATTTGGTGAATTGTGATTAATTGAATCTGTTATCAAGGCAATTTTTTGTTCTTCATTGTAAAAAAAACGAGCCTATAAAACGAAACAATCTACACATTCCAATTAATCAATCCACCATGAACGAATGAGCCGAAAAAAATGCGTTCATTTTTATATAATGTAATTGGAAATGCCAACGGTGTTGCACCAAAATGTAATTATTATGTTTCATTCGAAAATATGTGGCGATAAGACGGGGGGCTGCCATAAAAATGATTCAATTAGCCCCAATTTTTTGTTAGCAAAAATTCTGACATATCGTGTGAGCGCAGATATTCGTTTCCCTTCAAAATTCATGTTTTATATGGGGTTCGTTGCTTGAGTCTATTGTTTGCATCGGGCCAATATTTACATATGCTGTTCAACTGAAATATTTTTAATGGAATTCCATGGCTACCCACGTTTGTAAAATTAATTTCTGCCAATTTGACGCTTGTAACGGAACTCTTTCTCGTTCACAAACTTGTTGCATTTACTTGACATTGTACACGGAATACCGTTTCAAAACACACACCGTAACAAAGAACGAACAAACATTTCATGAAACTTAGACCGCGGCAGACATGAGCACACAGTTTTTGGTTCCCTTCTTAAAATCAACACATTATTTTTTAAATGACGTTAAAATGGTTCACAAAGAGCAACGTTAGATTGAAATCTCCGACAAAAGGCTAAAATAAATAACTTGCCAGTCTTACCGACACAAACATTTTGACGATTTAATTTCGAATTAATGAAATTAGCACCCGAATCATATGTGTGAATGTGCGCCGTGCCATTGTCTATGCTCACACAATATCGCCCAATGGCAACCTTAAATTGGGCTTAATGTGTAACATTTTGTATGTGCAGCGTTTACCTACTCGATGAAATCTCAACGGTGCCCGCTACTATATCTTTTGTTCAAATAAATTGCTCCAAAAACAGCATAAATGTGAACTTGAAACATGGGTGACGACTAAATGGACTCGCTCGCTACCTTTTAAATGGAATTAATTTTATCGAATTAATTGCGGCTTTGGATTGACCCGTCTGATTGTTCTGATTTCCTTGAAGTTTTTAGCATTACATTTGGTCGCATCGATCCAAATCTGCTTACACGCACGCTTACACTCATTCACCCGAACGACATTCAAATTGGAACGATGATGACGATAAACGAAACTTAAATTAGTGTATTGTTGTGATTCGATTAAATCCAAATATTGATATTTACATTTTCTGCAGACTCTTTTTCGCCCATTTTCGGTGGTCGTTTGTGAATATTAATCAATCTGATAAAGAAAAACCTTTTTTTTTTGGTCATGCAAGAAGTAGAGATGCGATAAATTAACATGAGAATCGCCAATAAACTGAATTTAATGCGTTTCGGATCTTTAAATGTCACATATATTTAAAATGTTGCAAATTTTATCAAATAAATCGTCAAATTTGTCAATGTTCATCTTCATTTATTGAAGAGACTACTCGAGTTGAGTGTATTTTGTTAACAAATGAGTCACACAAATGCTTAATGTCGTTTTTTTGCCCAAATTGATGTTGATTTAATTTTGACTGAATGTTGATTTTGTCTTTTTTTGTTGAAGAACTTTTCTCGTTCGAAACATCTTCAACTGGTTACTGTGTTTTGAGTGTTCTTCACGCATTGATTGCGACCACTTTTAACGAGCCATTAATTTGGTAAACACACTGAACTTAAGCTGATTCATAGGCGCGAAACGTTTTTCTCGGTTAAATATTTAGTTTACACTCTCATTCATTTGCTACAAAAAAAAAATTATGTAACAAATCTGAAGGTGCCGTATTCAAACATCGAAGAGTTAACTAAGCAAATATTCATGCTTTGAAAGTCAAATCGAAGAAAAAAAAATAGTCTTGAAAAGAAAACAGTATCAAGATCTCTACATATGTTGAAATGCTCCATCCAAATCATTACGCAGGGATTTTTGTTTGAAGGGCTTCAAGTGAGCGCGTGCGAGAGAGAGAGAGATTAAAGTTTAAGTGTGTGTACATATGCGTTGTTATTTCGTATGCGTAAAAATTATATGCATTAAAACATTAATTGAACTAGCATTTAAATGAAATTGAGAAACCGCACAGTGGTCTGAAGAAAAAACATCAACAACACGCATACAATACTGAAGGGCATCAAGGTGCTCCAATTGCGAAAAGAAAATGTATTCAAACGAAGAATGAAGTGAAAAAAATGAGAATTTGCGGTCAGCTGGAGCGAGAGCGAGACATAAGTGTCCGGGCGTCGGGAATTTTTAATTGAACAATAGCGGCTGGAATGTTTTCGTTTTCTTGGTTTAATTTTTGTTTTTCTCGTACAAATTGTGCATATTCATAACGGAAACGTTACGAAATCAGCAGAAAGAGATTATAAATTTTATTCTCATGTCGGACAGAAATTCCAGTCATTCCGCGGGCGGCGAACAAGCAACCAAGCTCACTCGACCATTTTGTGCTTCAATATTTCTCAGCACATTTTCATGCATAGTATATATGTCCACATGATTGGTGACTTTCCAATTTGTCCTTGCATGCGCATATTTTACAGTGTTGATTTCACTGTGGCCAATTGTTCAGCAAAACAATCGACGGAAGGTGCTAAACATGGTTTTAGAAGTCGTCGTCAAAAATGTACGTATAGTTTAACAAGCCAAAAAGAAGTCAAATTTGCAATTTTGGCGAATTTTTGCCCAAATTCGATACGTTTTAATGTTTTTCTATTGCCGAAGGCGGTTTATCCGCAAATCGAATCACCAATAAAAAATATAAATGTATCCATACAATTTTACGAGAAAAAAATTAGTCTACCGAATGTGGATTTTTCCAACAATAACAGAAAAAATCTATATATATATTACTGTTGTTCATTGTTTCCATTGTCTGTCGTTCTCAACCGGCTCGAGTGGCGCGATGAAGAAAGACTCAAAGAGAAAAAATAAAATAATAATAAACTGTATCAATAAATCGTATTGTTTCTTGCTGTGAATGTTCTGTTCGGTTGACTTTTTAAATTGGTGTAAAAGGTAATTCTCATGCTAAAAAAAAAACGCCAATTCGTTGCTATGTGATTATACTGAGTCAGCTTGAAACCGACAATTTTTCGTTTCTTTGCTTAAATGCAATAAACACATACACACGCCTGAGAAAAGTCCATGGTTTACCTATTACATTTCGTATGGATCATATTTCCCGATGTCGATGTTATGAAACGCGCTTAAGTGTGCGCTGATCGCGTTCCATCCACGACAAAAAAAATTGATTTGATCGGAGCCATCGATTACCGAACTCCCTTAAATCAGCTGCTTTGGTATGTGCATTTAATTTGTCGTGGAATATTAATTGTAGATCCTGTTTCGATTGTTGTGCTTTGCTCCATGGCATTGTACTGGTTTAAAGATTAATGCACTCTCCAATGAGTGCAAGAGTTTTATCTTAACCACACACAAAAGAGGGAATTAAATATGTAAAACATATATTTATGGTTTGCCATTTTTTTCATATGGCTCTATTCAATGATCGATGCGGAACACCAATGGAAACTTATGCAAAAGCAAATGCGAAGACAATCAAAATAAAACATATATGTATCGACAAAATATCCGGGTTTATTCTGGCTCATCGTGTGAGCGCTAACAATGATCCAGTTCTCAATGGGTTCTGTATTCTCTTTCGTGCCGCCTTCCTTGAGAATGTAATCTAGTTTATATTGTGCTTACGTTGATTATTGCTTATTGGTGCATTAAATCGCGTTCAGCTGACCAAATGGCACTGCTGTGCATACTCATTTAATATATCAACAATGAATATATTATGCGAAATGTTAACAATGTGCGTACACAGATAGCATGAGAGTGAAAGGCATCCTTGTGTCACTACACACAGCAACACTAATTTAACCCAGGGCACGAGTAATGTGCGATAATATGTTGATATTCTTGATTGATACGTTTACTATAGTACGTTTACCATTGATGGTGGCTACAGACAACAGTAATAATTGACGATGGTTTGTGGATACATGGTAAGCGTTATACATCAGTGGAACTGAGAAATTTTGGCATTTCTGCCGGTCAAATAATTGGCAGCAGTCGTTTTACCGTTTTTAGCCACATTTATTTCCTGCTACATTTTGACGTGGCTGCAGCATTTTTCACCATATTTTTTTTGTATTCAAGTCCAAAAGACATAAGCCATTCATCGTCGTTATCTTTTTTATTTGGACGTTCATTCGATGATATTTCACGTATTTTTTTCATCAGTCGGAAAAGAATGCGCAACATGCTCTTCTTGTCAAAGTCAACCACATTCAATAGTGCAAATTTCTTTGTCGTGATAATGGCTCGCACCGCGCACTATAGGCGGAAGTTTATATTTCCATTCTCTGTCTGCATCGCAATATGTGTTCACAATTCAAACATCAATGGCCGGACATTAATTATCACCACCCATCAAAAACAATGCCATCTCATCATTGTAAATTAATTGAATATGAATAGGAAAGATGAAGAAAAACAACAACGTGAAGAAAAAAAACAAAACCACTGGTATAAAGAAAGAAAAAAATGACATTCCTTCAGCATAAAGCTTATGAATGCGCAATGATATTGATGGAATTGAAAAAGAAATAGTGAAACATATATCAATTCAATTCGTCATACATACTTCCTCATCATATAGAAGTTCTTTTACATAATAAGAAATCAGCACACCTGTTCGTGTTGTGATTCGTCTCAAATACATATATTTTTCACTCTTTGCATCCAAATAATGGAATGCCAAGTTATTGCATCTCTATTCATCAATCAATTATCTTTTGCTTCTTATTAATGAATCTAATGCAGTACAGTGATGATGATGTTTTTTTCTCCATTTCGACCGAAATGAAATGGTATTGGTTTGTAATTTATTCAAATGAACATTGAACATTATGGAAATGATGCATTCCTTCTTGAATGTCGAACAAAATCTGAAACAAATGAAAAGAAACAACTCATTTTCTCTTTCTTTCTTTCTTTCTTCAATTCAATTTGATGCCATAATAATTTAAATAACCATAACAGTGTGAGTGATGTGCAATTTGTGGTAAAAAGGTACAAAGTTCGCGGCGCTCACGGCGCAAACTTATAAATGGAATCAATAGGCGCGTATTTCAGAACGAATCGCATACTGGTTTTGGCATTATGTAGTATTTAATGAAAAATGATACAGAGATTATAATTTTATTATCGTATCGCGGCTGGCGATTCCCGTTATATGTATGAGAATATGTGTACCATCCGTGTCGGATCCGACGATGATGGAAAAAATTGCATACCGATCTTGTGAGAGTGTCTTTTCTTTTCGATTATCATCGGCTTGTACTTGGTACTGTTCACTCTCACTCTCTCCGTTTCGAAGAAGTCTGAACGAAATTAGCGAAATGTGTCTGCATAACACACAACCAACAAACCATATAACTTATGTGAACAAAACGCATAACTGTAACGCTTCGCCTTCTTTTTTCTATCTTTCTTTGTGCAAATGACAGAATTTGTTACGAACAAAAACGCATCTTGCTTTCTTTGGCATCACATTCACGTTCGTCTTTCTTTCGCTCGTTGGTTGTCGTCTAGTCGAATGAAGAACGAACATCGAACAGTGGTCTCTATATGCCTTGGGTAATTATAACAAAAAGCGCTTTGTTCATCAGCATTTAACGGCCGCTGCTGCAGCAACAGCAGTACCAGTGTGTCGAGAGAGTGAATTTGTTGCGCGTGTTTTGCAATAAATGGCTTTGCATTATACATATACTCTGGTGCAAGCAAACATTGATGGTGCGATGAATGATGATCGGTGATTTAGTTATGTGTATTTTGTGCACTGTACATTATGACTGCTTAAATGACTATCGTTAGTTGGCTCTTTTTTTTCTCTTCGGCCGTGTACACTCGTACAAACACATGGTCTCTTCGTTGCGCGTCAAATTCACTTTGTACTTATGCGTTTGCATATTTTCTTGTGCTCTCGGTATTTCGTACAATTTTCTTTCTACTTAGCCTGTGTAACAGCGAACAGAATATTTATTATCAATGGAAAGTATAATTTGATATTTTCACTTTTCACAAAACTAGAAAAGAGTGCATGAGCGCACCGTGATATACACAAACAAAGACGAACAAGCATGGTAAATATCAAGATTATGCTCTTGAGTCACTTTGGGTAGACAAACATTATGTTGATATAAATATATTTTAGTTGTCCAACATGTAAACGGCTGAGAGCGCACACTTTTCATACACCCAATTCAACGCCACGCAGCAGCATCACCATCACTAGTCGCAGTGATTAGACACAGACTTATAACTTTGTAACTACATTGGGTGATTAGCAGAGAGAAGAAGAAAAAAACAACGAAATTGGATGAAAACTTAACATGCACAAAACCATCGAAATATAAAAACACACGTTGGCTCATTTTATAACAACAAATGATTATTCCGAAAATTGCGCACACCAAACGCCACATCTAAGAAAAATGCAATTAATTCTGCGCCACACATCTTTATCTACCTTTCGTCGTCTTCTTCTTCTTTTTCGTATTTACCATCATTCATTCATTCTCGCTCTAACTCTTTTCGTACAACTGGATTTCGGCTAGAGAGACTTTGGGTTGTTAAATTTTATTGGGCGTAAATGGGTAAATGAGTGTTGTTGATGTGTAAATCAACAAAAGCGAGAAAAAATGAAATCCAACTCGTCCAACCAAAGATTTTGGAAGATCTCAAACGAAAAAAAAACAACGCAATTGCTTCTCTCTTACGAACAAACAAAAACTTGCAAATGTTAATTTATTGTCAGACTTGAAACTCATGTAATTCGTTTTAATAAGACATGATTTCCCATGAAATGCTTCAATTCAGCATATAAATCAATCAATGAAGAAAAACATATTGAACTAGAAACACCATTTTAAGTGTTTGTTTTTGTGAAAATGCTACTGCGGCTGCTGTGCGAATGGACCATAATAAAAGAATTGCGATTAATCAAATGCAATGAATGAATGCGACTTGAAATGAGAAAAAAACTATCAGAACAATATATTAATTTTCGTGGCACACTCCAAAAATTGGTTCGATTGCCAAATGTGGCTCATAAAAATCGAGTTGCAAAAAATGGCTGTAAAAATCGTAAAACGATTGAGTATTTATGAAAATGTTCAATGAAATTTATGAATTGCGACTGAAAACAATAACAATATCGTTAGAAATAATATCGAACACAAATAGAAAAGCAGACATATTGCATCCACTTAAAATTACGGTTGCATGGAATTTGGTGCCGTTGCCGTCATGCATAAACACCGAAAAAAAAAACCGATTGCACACATGAAACAACGACGAGAGTTCAGATCGAACGGTTGAGATTGAAAATTGGTTAGTCAAGCTGAAATGAGTCAACTCATATTCGCTGCTGTTTCATGCGAAAATGGAATTTCGAGCGAAAATAAAAATCATGCCAGTCGAATTAAAGTGTTAATTCAAACGATATATTGCATTTTGTTCACTTTCTTGGTGGTTTTTTTATAGAGCCGAATACAAATACAAATAAACAACTACCGCTGTCGCCATCGTCGCGGCCGCATCAAACCGCGCGACATTGGATTTGTGTTTGTGTAAATTTGTCTGTCTGTCATGTCAATAACTCTTAATAATTGTTTTTTATGCATATTTGCTTTAGCCAAAAATCGTTTCTGAAACTTTCATGTGAAGTGATTGTAAAAAAAATCGATTCTGGAATCCAACAAATTTTATCATCTACAGACGTGCGACGAACACATTCACTTTTTCAGTTTGAATGCCGTCATGGATTGGAGTATTTGTTTTTTTAAAGGAAAAAACAAATCCCAAATCGCATTACACTTTCAATTGTATAAGCCGAGAGAGGAAGGAAAAGAAACATGGCATTAACTGCACATCTCTCACACACATATGACAGATAGATCGTTCGCCAATAGATGGTGATGCAAATTTCGAACGGAATAAATTACTTGATGTAAAATAACATTTGAGTTCAACAAAACGACGTCAATTGTTTTGACTCATTTTCAAAATGGTAATTCGATAATACCGACAGATCTTTGGACTTTTTATACATAAAAGTACATATCATTTTCTCCAAATTGAAGTGAAAAGAATTAACTTTTATTTGACGTCGCATCGCAAAATCAGATCGAAAGTGTTAACGAGAGAAATAATGAATCGCTTCGTCGCCCTCTCAATAAATTATAGAAAGTAATTAGATGAATCAAAACTGATAATGAGCCATTTCGAGCTTTTCTTTCAACAAAATGTCTGTGTTTTTTTATGTATTTCCAATACATCGCCTATAAAACGTCACTTGCATCGTCGATTCGGCAACGACACCGTTGAATTGTACATTAAACACCTTTCACGCATCGGAATTGATATGCGCGCAAGTGCTCATTAAAATGTAGAAGAAGAAGCGCACCAAATATATTGGAAAACACATATACAGCGGCACAAAATTACACACTGTTTTGGCATTGAACTATAAAGATGGCTATCGCATACCATTAAGCAGCTGATTAACATCGTACGTTGTTTCCATTGTGTATTGGAATGGGGGCCCAAGAAAAATTTACATTTTCATGTTTTGTTTCGCTTTCGTCGCTTCTGCTACTGCAATGGCGCGTCTTCGTTGTCCAGATTTCCAACGCATGGCGATTTATTTATTTTCTTAACTCAACGAATTCAGTATGCGTTCTTCAACAACCGATTTTTTTTCGATATGTGTACTTACACACACACAATTGCTGACAATGACGATCGCCTGTCAGTTTAGTGGAAGTGAAGTGAAGGCAACGGTAAAAACAAATACCAATTTAAAATGCAAGAATAATTAAGTTATAATCACTGTCAATTCCAAACGATCTCTTATGCGCAAAAAAAATGTTTTTTTTACGAAGATAAATCGTGGAAAAAACGGCATTATGTAAATCATTAAAAATATGCCTTGTTTCAAGAGTGATGGCTGAGAATCCATTGATTTTTCAATTGTTTTGTTGAAATGTTAGGCGAACAGAAAAAAAACACACAGCAAATGTGTTGTGGGCTCACGGTAGATGATCATTTTTCATGTAAAATTTATGCATTTGACTATCTTTTCGGTTCGATGATGATGACGCTTTGCTCGGTCATCGATCCAATCGAGCTCCTTCAATCTTTCACTCATTTCACCTCGGCCCGTCAAGAAAAATAAATAAATTCGCTGCCGAAATTTCCGTTTCAAGTGAACATCAATTACAATGCAGTGTACATACTTCCTTTCTCCGGTGTGCATAAATTTAACGGCAAATATTGTGAGAAAAAAAACAACAAAATTTCTCGTCCGAAAAAAGTCAAATATTTGTACAATTGAATCTTGTATCAAATGATATGGACCGGAGTGGTTTGCCGAATTTTTTTGTTGATCTCGTTCCGTTCTGTTTACATGGTGTAAGCACTTGGAAAAAGTTTCGCATGGTGATGGAAAATAACAAATTGAAATAAAATGAGACATGAATGCGACGTGAATAAAAAGCCGTTTCACTACAACAAAACATCCATATCAATCGATGCGCCAGATGCAACCGACCAACTTAATAACAGAAATACACACACGAATTACTTCTTCTTTTTTCTCTATCTTCAAGATAATTCGTTTAAATTAATTAATGGAGAAAAAAAACAATAATCCACGAATGAAATCGAAATGAAAGCAAAAGCAGCAGCAACTCAAAACAAAATTGACGGCAAGTAGTGTTCACATCGAGACCGATTGTTGTATCTTACTTCGATTTCATCTCTCACTCTCAATATGGATATATATATATATTTTTACACATTCCGTGAGTTGTAGTAAAAATAAATATATTTACAAATGCCATCTCTTGCACATGCAGCAAAGTGGTGTACATGTGCTGCAAGCATGTTTTCAAAATAAAGTGAAAATTGTGTTAAAAAAAGCGGAGAGTGAGCTGAGATGTTTGGCCGAGTGGCAAGAGCCAGAGTCACACAGTCGAGATGGAAAAATAAGCGCGCGTGTGCGCTTGCTATCGACCGAGCAACAATGTAATTTCAAATGAAAAGAAAAGTCAATTCGAGACGCATGTTCAGGCAGGTTTCGACGAAAGTAAAATTGAATCTGGTCGGAATCTAGTTTCTCTCTCACACACTGTAACGTGAATTAAAAGAAGCAAAAATCGATGAGCAACATATAGCATCAGCATCATCAATGAGTTTTCTATGGCGCATCGTAATCTATTGATTGCTCGCTTGCAGAAAACTCGTTTTTCCGACTGTATTCTACTCACATTAAATCGTTTTTTTTTTTCGTTTCGTTTTGAGAGAGTTGATTGTACGCGTAAATCAAATGCAGTTTGTGTTGTCGTAGCGCTCGAAATGGCTTTGTATGTCGACGATCTAACGGTGCTATTTGATTGAAACCAGTCCAAAATTTAGCACTTAACCTTTTATTATTTTATTTTCGCTATTTTATTGTACAACGATTGACCACCTTTGAATTGTGCAGCAGTTCTCTTCATGTCTCTCTCTCTCTCACTACCTTTCATCAATTTATGACCAATATATTGTTTGGTTTGGACATTTTAAAATTCGAAAATTGCAATTCGGTATTTTCGATTGCAACGCGAATTGCAAAGGTCGGATTGCGTAGTATAATTATATATGAACTCTCTTATATTATTTTGGGACCAGAGTGTTATTTCAAAAAGTTACACATTTTACATTTTTATTTTTCTTTCTTGGTTTGTTCATACGTTCGGTTACTGTTTTATTCAATGAGATAGAGTGCATGTATTGAAAGTTAATATTCAAAATATAATCTTATATAATTTATTGCGATCCGTCAGTCGAACGTCGTTGGTGTATTTACCGACATAATAACGGTCTTACTGCAATAATTCAATTAGAAATTCGGCGATACAAAGCGAGAAAAAGCGCGCATGATAGAGAGAGAGAGAGGAGAGTAAAAGCAAAAAGCAGCACAAGTCAAGTGCCGTTGAGTCAAAACCACGTCATGTGTTAATGTGACCAGAGCAAAAAAAATCTTATTAAACCACACTGCAAACAATTTTTTTCTTGTTGACAGCGAAAAAAAAGGTGCACATGTCGATGGTGGTGTTTATCATTCTGAGCCAATTAAACTGGTTTCGGTGTCGTGTCACTTATTAGGCCGTAAAAATTCTCTGCTGTTTATGCACTGTGCGCCGAAGAAAATGCAGAAAAAAGTAAAATGTTTGACGCAAACAAACAACATGTATGTGGAGCAAAAAAAATGAACTGGAAGGTTGAACTAAATTAAAATATCTAATGAAAATTGCATAGAATTACATGTTAAACGCATTATAATGGTTTGCAAACACACAAATGGCCAATCGAGCGCAACAAACGATTGTGGCAAAAGAAAAAAAATGCAAAACACAAAAAAGAATAAATATCGACGTTGTTCGATCGTTAAAATAACAGACAACATGAAAAAAAAAATGGAACAAAAATTGCATAGCACTTCTTATCGTGGCCAAGCAATCGGTCAAAAAAACCAAAAATCACAAAGCCAAATGCCAATTGAAAAACATAAAGCACAGATAAACAGAAATAGAATGGTCACAAATGGAAAATTCAATTAACAATTTACAGAATATCAAAGTGCGCGCATTAAGAGTGTGTGTGTGGTGTATGCACAATTCAAGGTCATCGCTCAGTATTGTTTTTCCGAATCGATATTACGCAAGCCATTGGTCAGTGTGTTGTTGTTGTTGGCACATTGCAATTTGTTATTCGAATACGATAAATGTGGAAAGGAATTTCATATGCTTTTCAAACGGTGTATGCTTGCATTCGATTTTTGAAAAGAGCACGAAAAAATACTGTGGGCATGCCAATAAGATCGATATCAAACACGAGTTAATTCACATTAAGTTTCCAATTGGCAACGACGAATGCCTCTCTGTCCTTTTTTCCGCCAAAAACACACATGACATACAAAAAAGTGTACACATTTGACTCATATTTTCTGTCCGACCACTCAAGCACATTGTATGCGCGTGCGCGCGAGCGATTTTTTAATTGGGTGCGGTGCACATACACACATTTCGATCACACTCCGTCTGGTGTGGTGGTTGGTTGTGTTTTCTAATTATATTAATCGTTTTGTTCACTCTACATAGCGCACAATAATTAACTCGCCACAAAACAGCATAAACCACTGCAAAAATGTATAAATTATTATGTATCGCCGTCATTTGATAATATATTCTGACTTAAAATCGTTAGCGTTTCGATGTTGTTGCTATTTCTGTCTTGCGCATTCAATCGAATTGGAAAATGAACTGGACTCAAATCAATTTAAAGCAGAAAAAAAGAATCGGTTTTCAGCTTATTTTAATTGACGGCAATTTGTTTGCCATTCGTTTTTTTTCTGGTTATAAATTGGTTTGATTCTATAATTGATTAACGAAGAGTCCTAAATTTAAATGTTTTGCCTTCGTGCCCATTGTACCAACAATTTGAAAGCCTTCGCATTCTTTGTTTGCTTTGCAGGAACGAGATGGAGGGAGAGAGGTAGGCAAAAAGTTTCCGTAAATCACCAAGCACAATAGATTGGCATATAGTGAAAGGGAAAACATACACATTTAAACAACAATTCACATTCTGCTTTTTTCTAATACATTATATCTTAATTACCGCTCTATTGATAAGCAAATGTGTCGCACTTTGTACACACAAATACCTTTCCATAGTGAATTTAATAGAAAAAAAACGTTGAATCGCATTCGATTATGCATAGGCGATTTAAAACTAGTTACAATTATATTTGCGCGATCTTTCTACGTTTACTATCGATTTTGCGATCTCTTTTTATATGCGTGTGTTTAAAGCGTTGATTTGAAATTGATTCAAAAACAAATAAAATATTTCGACATTAAATGATATTAATTTATAACATCCAATCGAATCGAAAAGATCTTTGAAATAATCCTCCTGAATCAACTGGTCGGCGTGGTTTTCGAAATAGTTTTTGCGTCGATGAAATCATACCGATTGACCTATTGTTCCCCGCACTGTACTAATGTTTATCCAATCCAGTGTAATCGATAAATTATGCGAGAGTTCAAATGAAATCAAAACAAAAGCAAAACCATGAAGAAAACAAACATACAGACCAGCCAACGGGGTACGCAATGAGCTTCAAAATGTTGCAATCGTAATCGTATCGTGGCCGCGTAATCGGTTAGCTAAATAAATTGTATGTAAGTGGTTTTAAGACGCATCGAACCGCAATTCGATCGATCGATCATCATCCATATACTTACGACGAAAAAAAAATTGTTTTACAACTGTGAGAGATAGACGGTGTGTGCACTTTGTTCCACATAAGACACAATTTCGGAATCTCAATGAATAATAAAAAATACATTGTACAGGAACTAGGCATATTTACATTTTGTGTACAATGTTGCGACACTTGCGCACGTTATGTCGTTTTCGATCGTAAAATAATTGTGGATTTCGTCTATGTCATGCGGTAATGGATAATTGGTGAACGATCCATTCGACCACGCACAACAATTGAAAGAGAAACAAACAAGCTGCGAACGAAGAAAAAAAAACAACTCACTTTTATAAGTGGCCACGCGCAGAATGTAGAGCACACACACATGTTTGTGTGATTGTGATTCGAGTGACAATATGCAAGATAAAACTAAGCATGTACATGCTTTGAGCGATTTAACCGAGAAGAAAGACACAAGAAAAGACAAAACTATCTGGAGAATTGGATTATTATAGAGAATTGACGTTGTCCTTCATAAATCAACCTTATTAAATATAATTCCAATACAAGCCAATTTATTTTTACACATTTAATTTGCGTTCAGGTTTTATGGCGCGCGGTGTGCATAAGCACCTCTTTTTTTCATTTTTGTCGTTGTCGTTCGGTAATATATATATATATTATATATTTGTAATAAAAATGATTAAGCACAAGAGAATAGATTGTTTTGAACGAGAAAATTATGGAAATTAACGGTTCGATTTTAATCGCGGTGGCATGCGATATGCATAAATGCAAAAACGATTAAATGTGTTTAAAAAAAATGATATGGTTTAATGTGGGACAAAAATCATTAAAAAAAATTGCGACTCAAGAAATCGCGAACGATCATAAGATATATAATATGTGCGCATAAGCGATAAGCAATCCCACCCTCAACTAGAATTATCATTTTCCGCCTGCATTTTTATTTACTCTCGACTCATGCTTATGTCACACGCTGCCATTTTATGCAGCCATCCGCCACTGTCTGACCCATTGACACGCCGTGTGATAAACCACGTCAGACACAAATGAAAATAAATTATTCGCTATTTTTTCTCGTTTAATTTATGAAAAAAATGCCTTCTGAATTGGTTCACTTCAAGCAATTTTACTTCCCAAGTTGCCCAATGACAAACGAACATAGCAACAGAATTACAGATTACATAAAATGTGCAATTCAACAGAGACTTTTACACATTTTGTTGACATGCGCGCATTTTCCAACTCTGCCAGACGTTCAAGTTTAACAATGCGAGCACATTTTGTTGCCTGAATCCCATAAAATAAATTACATTTTTACAGCAATTTTTTTCGCGAGCCACAGTTTTAAATGAATAAAGAACGACTAAAAAGCCTCAAATCAATTGAATGGGGAGGGAGAGAAAAGTGCAACATAAAATCGTCCAGAATAAACGCGTCCATGGTCTTTGAATCAATCATGTTTTAATGTTTGAATACAAAATTGCTGATGTGGATTTTTCGTGCCATAAACACACATTGTTGTTCTTTCTGTCTTTTGTGCTTCAGCTCGGTAATTTTCGTTACTATAAAAATAAAATTGTGTACAAAGATTTGCGGTGCAAAGAGTCACACAAAATATGCACACAAAACTGATATTATGTAATATTGCGAGCAAACGGTTTTTAAAGGTGTGGCGAGCGTGCAATGTTGCAGAGTGCTTGGCATCTGATATAGAGTAGATTACTTCATAGGCATCAGTTCTTGATTCGATCGAGGAAGAGAGAAAAAATGCGGCGGTCGGTGTGAACGCTACCGCCGATCGAGACAACACATTCAATCCGGCTCGGCCATGGACGTTAGCATTTTAACTCTTAAGATGTCTGTCCCGTTCGAAGAATGCGCGCGTGAATTCTGTATTGCACACAACGCTCGATTATTTCCTTGATCACTTTAACCAATATCGTAAGAATGGCATTTGATAATTGCGATTTTATTATTTATTCGGTCATAAATCAAAATAATCGCAGCGCGCGACATTATTCAGCGAGCGGTTGCGCGCTCGCACACACCGTGAGATCTATATCGATCGGCAACCGTCGTCGATACATGAAAACCTACTTAATGTCAAAATGCGTTTTTCCCTTCATGAGAAAATCAATGCATTAATTTAGTCGCAACGTTGGATCGAATTGATGAGCACTTTTCTGCACTCAACCACGTGAGTGAGAAACTTATTTTAACACAAATCGGTTAAATGTTAAATGCAATACCGTCATAAGTGGACTCATCGGTCATTGCTCAAGCATCTTTGGGCTTGAGTAATCTTAATCAAAAGTGCAAAATTTATTGACTTATTTATTTGACTTTTAACGTGATTCAATTTATAATAATGCATTTAATAGCGCGAAAAAAACACACTTCAACTCAATAACACCAATAAGCTATATATGAAAATACCATAAGAAAAAAATCGACTTCGATTTGCTTTTATTTTTCGTGAATATATATATTAAATCATTGGTTTTGACTGTTTTTTTTTACAAAATATTAAATCATAAATCGCTTAACGAAATTCGATAAGTCCAATTCATGGAAATTGTATTCTTCTGTTATTTTAGCCATCATCAAAGCCAATCGACGTGCGTATTTCTTAAGCAACGAAAAAAAAAAAACACACACACACACACACAAACAGTTCAAGTGACAATTCACGAAAATTCGAACATCGAATCTAGGTCGACGCAGCCAACGAATCAATGAAACGGCCGATATCAATGCGGCCATTTTAAACTTGAATAAAATAATGCATTTTTGTTTAATCTTCGAATGTCAAACCTTTGTGAATCAAAGTCATTTTCTTTGATAGAAAACAAAACGAATGTTTAATTTTTCGTGCTCTGTTTCCCATCCACCTGCAAAACATGAAAGTCGTTTTCACTGTGCCAACATGATAAATTGCTTGTCGAATTAGATATTTGAACAAGCGATAACAACCGTGGCGCTGATGATAAAAACCGCTAATCTTTAATTTATAACGCGGCAATCAATTGATTGATGCGGATTAAAGATGCTCTATATGTTGCACGCTTTGATGAAAGTGAACTTGGCCAATTTGACTCATTATCACCGTGCTGTACCATTCATTATGCGGTGATTAATTAGCTCGTTGTTTTCGATGTTATCACTTCCCTTTTCATCGGCATCATGATCACGCCGTCTAACATTCATTTTTCTTTTGATAAAATTCGAATGACTTGTTTTCCGACCAAAAGAGAGAAAAACAAGCGCTCAAAAAATGGTTGTGTGTATGTCGTTGGACTTGCGTGACTTTTGTCATTGCGCAGTTCGACGCAAAGCAAAACTGGATCACGAAATCCAAGAGCAAGAAGTTACTGGGCTTGGTATTAATTTATGCGTTAGTTATGAATCGCGATTCAAATTAAGACGAAAGATCATTTTAAAATGCTTCGTGCGCATGTTTACGAAATGATTTATTGCCCGAACCAAACAAATAACATCATAATTTTTTTTCTTCATATATTTTTGTTTGATCTTTCGCACCCATTCATTCCACCGTATCCGTTGCCGTTATTGCACGCACATCGAAGAAGCATTATTATGTCGATTGAGAGGAGAAGCGGTGCGAGGTATTTCAAGAGTGATAGAGAACGGAAGAGAAAAAGAGGTAGAGTTAGAGAGACTGGGAATGACGTAGAGCGTAAATGAGAAAGGTAGAGTAAAACAAAGATCGAGAGTGAGACCATGCGTCAACCAGACACGATATAATGCTTTAATGATCCACACCGTGCAGAATGTTTGTCTGACCTGAATTATTTTACTTATTTGTTGAATTCACACGAGATCGTGGCCTGTTGGTTTTTTGATAGCGCTCACGATCATATGCGATAACATGTGTTTTCGTGTTGCTTGTGTTTTGGCCCCCCTTGAGAAATGAAATAAGATCTTTCGTGCAATCTGATACCATTAAGTCAGCCTCATTTGGGCATTTTTTTCGCATCATTTTTCATGATTTATTGGCAGAGTGGACAATGCACAAAGAGTAAATAAATGAAGAAAAAAAAACACTAGCATCTAATGGTAAAGGTCAATCGCTCCATAAGTGCAGATTTGATGTATTACCGTTTATTCTGTTGTTCAATTTACTAACAAAAATGGACAATCGACACACATTTTCCACCAATTTTGACAAACAACTTATTTTTTTCATATATACATAACTCAATTAGCTGCGGGTGGCGATTAAAAGTGTAATACGTTAAATTAAAATACGATGTTTCTCATATCGAAATTAAGAGTTGTTTATTTACCTTTTTTGGACTTTCATTCCATTTTTTGACAATAAAAAAACAAGATTCAATTGGCCTAGTAAAACAGGTCCGAATCGAATGGGTGCCATTTCGCTAATAAAGTAGTAAATTTTCATTATAAAAATTCTTTCAATTTTGATTGCTTCAGTTTAATCATGTATGTTTTGTTCACAATGCATATTATGAAAGGAAGCATTCCGAAATCATTAAACGATACAAATTAGTTAAATGTTTATGACTTAAGAAGCGCTTAAAAACTTATCAAAAATTACCGTGATAAATTTAATGCGTGAAATGGAATGCTCATTTAATGGATTTGATGAAAAGATTTCGAGAGAGTATGACGTGATTTTTGCTATATAATCAAGGCCAACCATCTTTTTTTTGAGTAAAAATGGCAACCACTTAACGTTTGACTGTTAAATATTTCGCTGATAAAAACAGATGCGAATTTTCGGATAATTAGCAAAGAGCCATCAAGATATGTGGAGAGCGGTGTGTGTAATCACACGTCTTGGATTGATTGGGTATCATTTTATTGTTAATGGCATTTCGTTCGGAGGTTTTTGTTTATCGCGACTGTGTAAATAAACCCCAAAATTAATTAATTGAATTGTGCAGGCAATGGAAAGCAAAATAAAAACAGCAACACAACGGACTCACGAAAAATCGAAAACAATCTTGAGATCTTTTCGAGAGTGTGATGATGATTGAGATGATGAACGTGAGACGTGTGCCATGCTCCACTACTACATTTAATGATCGTTGCAATCGTAACGGGTTTTTGCAGTCATCATCACCCATCTCAATAAATTGAGTCACCACAATCGCGTGTGTGTCTGCGAATTATGTGAAATACACGTCCGATGACCGATGTGAAATGCGAATGTTTCGGCCAGAATCAGTCAAGGAACATCTTGATTGTTCAACGAAAAGTTCAATGCATTCAACAACAAATAAAAGAAAACCGAATCGATGAAATATGAACGAAACAGTTAGGCAATAAATATACATCGAAAATGAAAAGATTTCAATTGTAATTTTACGAAAGAAAGTAAAAAAAAGATATGCGCAGCCCAAAAATATTATATTATGCACATCGCATTCGTAATCGTGTATGAACATATTAATTTCCCTCTAAAGCATCAATTATATTCATTTTTTTCTCGGTGTATTCGCATCGATTTTACTCATTTTTATTGGATTTTTTCGCTTCAGAGATGCTGTTACGTACAACGGTTAGTACTCCACGGCAGCAATGTGAACGTTTGATTTTTTACTTTTTTTTTCACGAAAAAGTGCACGGGCCACAAACGAAATAAAAAAATATAGCCCCAAAATTACCATTACGAGATCCAGTGAAATGATGATAGGCAAAAACACACGAAGAAAATAAGAAAAATGTGTGTATGGTCGAGAGGAGAAAAGAGACGAACCAAGAAAAAAAAAAATGCTGGTCTGGATGAAATGATGAAAAGCAACAATAAACGTATGAATTTGTTAGCCGAAAAAAAAATTTATGTTCGTTTTGTACTAATGATCATGACGTATGTTATGGCCGATGCATGCATCGATGTGTTCATTTTTCATATGTTGTAGACGGCTTGTCAGATCTGCTGTGCCTGCTTAGGTGGTGCTTTTCTTTGAGCACGGCGCCACACATACTCATACTCTGCTAAGCGCATGCACAATGATTTCGCAGAAATCGCAATCCAACATCGACGATGATGGCGACGATGTTGAGAGATTTTTTTCGATGATAAATTTATTGAGAGACTTGACTTCGAAATATGTATTACATATATAATGTAATTGCTAATTATGTTATTATAATGCGCTGACTGAGTAACAAAAATACACACAATATGTTGTCTCTCTCCTTAGTTCAACATATGTTTTTCGCTTCGTTGTACAATTGTTGAACTATCGTTTTGGGAGACAGAGAAAAAGAACCACGAAGACACAATTTTTCGATTTCGCATTCATGACGAATCTGTTATTTGTAAAACGACAACCATGTAAAAACACCGTTGAAAAATTAAACGGCAAACAAGTCAAATGAATGAATGAGCGCTACAGGTTTACAACCGTGAAATATGTGCATCTGTCTCAATGGAATAAAAAATGAGCAAACGAAAAAAAAGCACAAAAACTAACAATACTGAAGCAAACAAACGATCGACAGCGAAAAAAAAATTGTTTATAACTGTAATATGTGTGTAATATGGCGCTTCATGTGACGAGCAAATGATGAAGAAAAAAACAATACAACATTTTTCCATTACCTGAGAGCGTTTCAGATTTTAACAAAATCTATACACGATACAGTTTGCCATTTAATAATAAAATACAAAAACCGAATTTATATTTAAGAAGAAAAAAAATATGTTTTGCGACCTATTGCTGCACAGCCGATCGAAACAGCATGCATCCTGACATCGAACAGAAAAACAAACCAAAAACAACATCAGCCGACCGACAAAGGGAAAAAACCAGCAAAGTTTGATATATAATGAACTCTAAATCATTATGAGAGCGACTAAATATCACTTTTAATTTCATGTATATATGATTTAATAAAAAAAAGAGCAAAAACCACTTACCACCGGACTTTATATATATCAAAATACCATATTCAAAAAAAGACTTCGACTTTGTACATGATTCATGTAAATTACATTCAAAATTGGAAACTATAAACCGCTATCTCTATTGACAGTCGGCCGTTTCCATTCAATCGCTTTTTTTTGTTCGCTTTTGTTTTAATGGGCTGTTAATGTCGATTTCGGTGCATTTTCAGTCAATGCATGGGCGGTTATGACTGTGTAAGTATTTTCACTCTTGTTCCTCCTGTGCGCTAGCTCTATGCCTTTACTTTTTCGCACTCATTTTGATGTCTCTAAGATAGAGAGAGAATAGTTATTTGGTCGGCCTATATTTGGAAGTACATGAATTTTGTGAGGTGCTTTTAATCATGAAAGTGACAGCGTACCAAGAACACTCTGCCCACATTTTTATACACATATACTCTCGGCCAAAATGAACTTATCAATCATTTTATCGCGGTGTTTTAAAAAATCGTTTTTGCACTGGCGCGCGCAAAAAAAACGATATATTGTTTTGGGTAATTGATTTATGGTGCATTTTGTGAAGAGATACAAGTGTTTTGATATCGCTTGATCTTAAAGCGTTTCAAATGGAATTGAAAAAACATTGACTTTTACACCTCTATCGTCTGCTTTCTATTTCCAAACTTGAAAATATCGATCGAAATCTGGTCTGAATAATTTTTTTTTTATTTCGGTAACTCGTGCACCACATCGTACACAAACACTTCTTTTTTCCTTTCGATATTTTCCATTTTATGAGCCGATTATTCGCACGCTGACTGATTCGCACGGCACAATGTGGCCAAAATGGAGAGTAAGAGTGAAAAAAATGCATCGAAATTAATGTGGAACACAACAGTGTAAAGTGTTCACATATGCAAAAAACCCGACCAACCTGGCACACAAAGGCGAGAAAAAGCATATTGATCGTGTTTTTTATTTCTCTTTCGTTACGGCATTCGAAAAGTGATTTTGTTTATTATTTGATGTATTAAAATACACTTCAATGGTGTTTCCAAATCGATTTGTATACACATTCACACATACACATGTGCTGGCATGTGCGAGTTCTTCTCTCGATTGCGTCAAAAGAAATGTTTATGGGTGCAAAAGATCGCTCTCATCGTCGAAAAGCCGTAACAAAAATGTTTTGGCTGAATGCAAAACGAAAAAAATAAATAAATACACATTGCTTTATTTGCCCGATGGAATGCTGGTGTTGTTGTTGCCGTATTAAAATGAAGGCAGTCAATGCACGATTTCTTGCATGAACGCTTTTTTTTCGATTCGTTTTTCAACTTCTTCTTCTTCGCTCTTGCTTTGAATATTCAATTGAATACACAAAAGACAGGCGCGCATAGCACAAAGCTCACAAAACCACTAGATTCGGTATGTTTGATTGGTGTCGGTTTGCTCGAATTTTGCTCTCCAACCGTGTGTACCGTTTTTCTACTTCATTTTACAAATGAGCGACTCTCGGCGTCTTTTGGAAATTGTTGAATTCTAATTGTTGTAAAATAAAATGCAGAAAAGAGAGCGAGACAGCCAAAAAAAGAGAGAAAACATACGCCAAAATATGGTATGTGTGCTTTTTCTCTGCTTTGCCGCAAACGTCGTGCCTGTGTGGTTTTGTGCGCAGAAAAATTCGTGATTCTATTCATTAAACGGTGGTTATTTTCTAACAATTACATTCAAAAACTCTAATTGCAAGCGATTTTTCGACTCATTACAATTGATATTTTCCCTCCTGTCCGACGAGAAAATGGCCACTTTGAATGATGATTGATTGTTTACATTCGTTGATCCCGATTTTTGATGCATTCAAGCCCAGCCGGACAAAACAACAGCCCATTTTTCAGGAAACAAATGCATAAAAATGCTCATTTGAATATTACCTTGTTATTGATATCTCACGACATAAATGCAAATCGCAATGTACACAAAGAAGATTTGCCACACAAAAGACTCGGGAAAATTACATCACATGGAATTGTATGTTTTGGTGTCAATATGTGATGAATTGGCTTATATTCATTGAAACTAGAAACACAGTTTTTTTCTCTGGTTTTTTTTCGTTGGTTTTGTTTTATTCGATTCATACATCACATTTCAACAGAGAATCACGAAAGTCATACATAAAAAAATACCAACAATCAATATGTTCGCAATGGAATTTGGCAAAGAGAGTTGTTTTTCATTCAAATAATAATAAAGACACCAAAATATCGGTTATGATGTCAGCATTTGCTTATGTAAGCGTTCGCTAAAATGGGAATACCGAATGATAATAAATTTCGATTTTATTCTTTCCAGAATCAGTGATCGAATAAAATGAGTAATATCGAAATGAAGGCAACGTTCCCATCTATATCAAAATTATGTGTCTGCAAATTGTGATTTATTTTCAAGAGATTATCGCCAAGTATTTAAGAAAGAGTCAGTATGGTTCCCTTTAACCTTTTCACTATCTTCTTTAAAAACGATTTCGTAGTATTAGATTTTCAGAATTAATTAGCTTATGCCAGACACCACAAAAAAACGGCAGTGATAAGTTACTAAATCAGTAGTCACGGTACCGGATTTGAATTTTGGATAAGAATTATTAAAATTACTTGACTCTTTCCGTTCGTTAAGTAGTTTAAATCAACACGATCAGAGCTCAGAAACTTCACACGTATTCCAATGGAGCGCAAATAGCCGTTGTCGCCAAACCAAAACATTCCCATTCCCATGCGGATAATATGGTTTTTTTTTACTATAAATAAAATGGAATGTATCCGATGCGGTGTATTAAAAATAGTGTTAATATCAATTTGAATGGCATTTTTCTGATGCTTCCTGGTTTACTGCTACCTTTTTTTTTATCTCGAAACGACACATAAAAATGTTAATTGCATGTGCCTTAACACTACGTAATCGTGTTCGATCTACATTTTTTTCACATTAACTTTAAATTGCGGACATCGTATTAAATGAAAATATTAATCCAATCGTAATAATCGAAATGATTGACGAACATCGTAAAAATGTCATTCGCTTTGATAATATAGAGCAGCGATTGATATTCAGTGTTTTTTTTTTTTTGTTAAAGTTGATCAGAGAAAAAAAAACGTTATTCCATAAGAAAAAAAACTCAAATATTTGCATTTGTCGAGAGCGCGATTGGGCGATTAATGGAATCTTTAAGTTGCAACAAAAGCACCTATTCGTCGAGTTGAACAAAAAAAAAGAAGAGAGTGAGAGAAAAAAACAACTTGAATGGGGTATCGCATAAACGGCCTTGCCAAAATAAAACCGGCTTTTTGATCGAAACTTTTTTTTTTTGAATCGACGCTGCAAAAAAATCGAATATGATCCGATTCGATCAAGAAAAAAAAGAGATTTTATAATAGCCATAAATGCATGCATATCGCATGAAAACTGCAAATCACACTCATACACACAACAGAAGCAAAGAGAAAAAAACGCATAAAAAGTGTTTTCATGTAGTTGGAAATGTGCGCAAATTAAAATGCTAGAACGACAAGTAAGTGTCTTTAAGCCTATCACTGCACGCTAAATTGATCGTAATTATCGTGATAAAATAAAACCCGATTTAAATATGTTTGAGAAAATAATTGGCCATAGTAATATAATAATTGTTACAGAATTCCCACAAACGGTGCAAACATACAACAAACACCACTTAGTAACAACGGTATAAATGGCTGATTTTCACTTTCTTTTGACAATCAAAATATCACAAGCGCACACACGGACCAAGTGTACGGCAGCCAAGTAAGAGAGATCAAGTGCGCACTTTGCGCTTTCATTCGCACGCAATAAAACAAAATGCAACATCATTAATCTTAATGTTTGTGTCATTGGTGGCAATTGACGGCATTAAGATATCAAATGGGCCGGAAAATTCGAATCGCTTCAATTTTTCATCGCGCCAAATGCGATATGGTCATTTATTAAAAATGCACGTACCAGACCGTACCCTTTTTTGATAGGAAGGTACAAATGATAAGTGTTTGCGGACAAAACAAGCGTCTATATTGGACTGACAAGAGTTGGAAAACTCATAATTTTTGCACCAATTAAACGAGTTGAGCACATATAAAAAATGTTTTTTAATCATAATAAAGAAAACAAGTTTTATCTGTCAAACCAAACATAGACAAAATCGAAGTGTCACATAAGATCGACTCGGCGACATTTTTGCACTGATGTAATAACACACAGTGAGAAAAAGAGAGCACATTGAAGCGAAAATACACGCTTGTCATAATTCATCGCACTAAATTTGGCATGGATTGGATACACGAGCGCAAATCAAAGATCATTAACTTGATTTGATCAGAGTGCGCGCACCTACGACACTAATGAGATCTCAATAATTCATTCTACCTGCTGTGATGATTATTGAATACCGTGAATTTTCGATTACACACTCCCAAAAGTGTGAACGATTTTATTGGATTTTGAGGTGGTTTCGAATACATGGTAAACGTCAGCTGATCGATGGATCACAAAAACCACAGACGATGCAAAAAAAGTGAAGAGCAGAAAAAAGTCATTGTTTATAATGAGTGCATTGTGTTTTAGTTCAACACGTTTTTTTGCGTGAAATGATCCGTTTGCCAAACAAATTGTGAAGCGACGACAATGCACTTGTGCTTGTGCGCATCACGTGAACTGTTTTACTCTCATTTCATTCAGAAAATCGATTGTTTTGCGGTCGTTGAATGTAGATTTGGATTTATGAATTGTTTTGTTCGATTGCGCACCCTCGCCTCTTTAGCCAAATAGTTCATCTCTGTTTTAGTTTTTTTTATCTCCGTTGCTTGTTGGTTATGCAGAATGAGTTCGCGCACAACTTGACTGATGATGCATTTTTTTTCATGAGGCTGAGAGTATGCGAATTTGCGCGCCATCAACTACCATATGTGTATTACGTTTTACATTACTTACATTTGACGCCCCAATGCAAGTTTACTCAACTCTCGTGCGCGCGATTTACATTTTAGTGGATTTTGTTGGAGTTTAGTTGGTGTTTTTTTTCTCTGTTCATTCCATCTGCTTATTTCGAATTGCTATTAATTCGATGTGCGCGTGTGCGCACTAGCATCTGCACCACACCGCGAAATCGATCTCGCATGAATGAATAAAAGTCGACTATGTAAACGAGCACGTAAAATTGTACATTTCATTTGAAATGTTGCATTTAGACAGAGCTGAGCGCAATAACAATAAACCCGAACAGTAGTCAGATGTGAGAGATTTTTTTTATTCAGCTTCTTTTTTTTGCACTCTAAAGCTCTAAATGTGGATGCTATTTAAGATAGGCTCTTTTTTGTTCGTTCGTTCGTTTAAAGTGGTTGCCTCATCGCTTCACTTAAAAAAAAAAGAGAATCCAAAATCCCAATGCACTGAAATTACTAACGAATTATCGTGTAATTTAATTACAGTATCTGTTTAATTTATTTATTGCACATACGAGGCGAAGAATGTGAATAATCGCGTTCGCTGACTCGCTTGCTGCTGTTGCTGCGGCTGCTTCGGCAATATGCCGTAATAATCACGAATCCACAAATATCATTCGGGTGCCTTAGTGGCGATATCACAGGATCGTTTATTTGCTCTCAGATGTGCTTTTTCATCTTGTATCGTCTGCAACGAACGAAATCCATTCCGCTTCTCACCTGATCAATTGTAAGTGAACCGTGTTTTTTGTGCGATTGTGCTCTGCATTTTCTGCTATTTAATTGCGTTGCTGATTGATTTGGCTTTTTGTTGTTGAAATTGGTTTTGAAAACGGTTTTTATTTCTTTGGCAATTTACTAAAAGGGGATCGATCTTCTTCACAAGCACGCGGTAAATTAATTTTCTTTTTTCCACTCTGTGCAATAGCACATCGATGTATTAATTTCATTCGTTACATTGGAAAAAACACTTTCCTTCAACGAACTCTTAACAGATGATAATCGAAGAAGGAAACAATTTCTGATGCATTCGATTGAAGATGATGATGGTGCTGCTAGGGCTGTTGCTACTTTGAAATTTACGCATCAATGGTAATGTGAACACATCAAAAATGATCATTTTTCTGATCGTCTTCGTGCGATTATTTATCGTTTCGCATCAACAATAACCATTTCTGGGTGAGAAGAGATCGTCGAATCACTTATAGTCACAAAGACTTTGGATGTGATGCACAAAATGGTTTAAATTAATGAATTTAGATAACAATCTGATTGTTATTCGCGTGAGTGATGAAAGTTTTATATTTCTTGCAGTTAAATGATGTACATCGAAGATTTGTAGAGAATAACAAAATTCGTTAGTTTCAGCGAGAGATGGCATTTTTGAACAAAAATTTCGCCAAAAATGAAATCATTATGTAATGGAAAAATGTGAATTTAATGACAAATCCACAGCTTATCACTCAGTATTTTTCTCGGTGTTGGTTTGTTGCCATTGTCACCGAATTTTCAATTTGTCGCTCTCGAAATCTCTATTTAATTAGCGTTAGTGCGTTTTAGCCGCTTTAACATTAGCTCATTTGCCGGCACCTTGACCGTATTAACGCGGAGTGATGTCGGCGTGTGGCGACACAGTGTCAATCAATAAAAGATTATAATAAAAATGTAGACTATAATAGAAAATGTATAACAAAACTGAACGCTAAACGTCTCAATGTGTGTTGATCCACCCATTTGGCGAATGGCAATACCATTGAATTGGGTCTAATGACTCAAAACTGTGGTATGCTCTGTGTATCATTCTTTTATTTCGAAAATGGTAATAACAGCTCGAAGGTGCACTCACGCAAATCATAATTTTTCGATCTCTTCGCCGTGTGTGTGTGTTTTTTTTATGGCAAACGAAAAAAAAAACTAATTCAAAATTGCATTCATAGCGGTTCACACACACGCGCTCGCACGTTCGTTCACTTGAAATTATTCTAATGCGCATATAATTTCAATAAATTCATGTCGAACAATAAAAATGCGCTTATAAAATATGATGAATGAAAATGAGCGATTGAGATTGTGTAAAGAAAAATTTGTGCAGCGAAAAAAAGGGATGATCACGTAATGGATTTTGACGAGCTATACATATTCGATTTTCCCACATGCACAGACACTATGACACCAAATACATACATTTTACAGAAAAAAACATTTGGAATCGAGTTCATCGCATCTTCTCTTCAGTCTCAGTTGAAAGTGATGCTTCAAACCAATTCAAGACAAACCATCCATAAATCATCGAAAAAGGAGTGATATTTTCTTGCATTTGTTTTTCCATCTCTTTTTCATTCACCAGCGCAAAAATTGAATGCCAGACATTAAGCGCATTCGTGCGTAAATTTCACTACAAATCATCATATCGTTCCCGGTGCTATTCACTCGAGCAATGATGGAGCGAAGAAAGAAAAAACAAACTTCATCAGTTTGTGCGCAGTCGATTCAATTACATTTAATGTCTAAAATCCATATATCTCTCTCGCATTAAGTTCATTCAATGCTGATGCAATGACAGCAGCAGCAGCAACAACACGAACCGAACACTGAAATAAGCAGCAAAAACATATTTACACGCATGTAAACCTGCACACAGTTCACATGCAAACAAACATCGACAGTGCACGGTTATATTGACTTTTGATGCTGTCGAGATAGAGGGAGCAAAAAGAGAATGAGTGAAAGAGAGCGCGCGTTTTCGTCTTGGAGTTTCTCGTGAATGCATGAAGCAAGCCACCAGAAACAATATAAAAGTCACACACTACGAAATCGATTAACACAGATAGAGCTACAGAAGCAAAGTACTTTCTGCTGTAGCTAAATCTCATTTGTTGTTGTTGCTATTATGAAAAGTGCAATGTGATGCGTTTTCCTTGTTTGATATGCATTTCGTTCTTGTTTGTGAATGGTAAAGCACGACCCGAAAGAGACAAAGATGACAAGATTGCCATGATATTTCTTCATCGCTCAAATGGTGCTGTTGTTGTTTGCTGATGAAAACATTTCGCGAATCACTTGCGAGCGACCAGTTCAAGTGAACTGATTTCGTGGTTTTTTTTTGCTCAATCAGCCCAGTCTTTTTATTTCATGTTTTTTTAATTCATTTGTTGTGTTTGCACACTCGAGATCTCTCGCACCAGGAGCTGTATGTGAGTGTGTGCTCATTGAGACGTTCATTATGGACAAACCTCATTGCATTCCATCTTCAACCACACATTCAACCATCATCAGTACATGACACATATTATGCAATGACGACAAGAAAAACCCACAAATAACGATGATTAAAAATGAATAAAAAAAAGCGAATCTAATGAATGAAGAGAGCAAATTCGTGTAATGGCCACCTTGAATGCATCCGTTTGCGGACAGTTCGATTTCAGTTTTGTACAGTAATACTTAATTACTTTCAAAGTTCGTCGTCGTCGACAAAAATTTGCTCGAGATCTATTCTTAGCAATAACCATACTCAATTGCACCGCATATTTCACATCAAAACTCGTCTGTCATATTTTGCTCTCTTCAACCAATTTGTTGTTGGAGTGTTTTTTCTGTTTCTCCTTCTAGCACGACCAATTTGCTTGTTTGCACACAACAAATTACATGATCTATACTCGGTTCCTGATTGTTAGCTTGTTGTGGTTCACATTCTCCTTTTTTTATCCGAACAACAACCACTTACCACTTCACTTCTTGGTCGATGGCTTTTTCCAACTTACGACACATGTCAAAAACGGTTTTTGTCTATATTTTGATTGTTAATTAAAGTTTCCAGTCTTCGGTTTTTTTTTTGCTTCTTCCCAGCAGATCAGATTTTCATCCACAACACATCGGAATTTGATACTGTGTGCAATTTGGTTTTTTTTGTAAACGCGAGACTATGAAAATATTTCACACAGAGTGGTAATACAAACCTGTAACACACAAAAAGCACCAAAATGGCAACAAGAGAATTGTTGATTATATTTTGTTTCGTTCGTTTATGGTTTACAGAGCATATTATCTCCTTTTTAGCAATCGTATTATATCGTTTAAAAAGCGCGTAATTAATTGAAAATGCCCAGAAAATATTTCGCGTGAATTTCAATTTCAACGAAGTGGAGTGTGTTTGTAATGCCAAAAAAAATTGTAAATAATAATATTGCCGGGGCCGAGTAGAGCCGAAAAACGAACTTCAATTTTATTTTCGCGCATATTCCAACTGCTTTGGTTCGTGGCGTTTTTCGTTAATTGAGTGATATAGCGAGAGCGAACGCGTATAATTTTCATCTCTCACACACGTTGACTCCATCGTTTTTTCGCACAATTTAAAGTCACAGCGCACGCCACAGATCTCTCAACGGTCTATTGTTATTCGAGTATGAATGAGCTCCACTTTGTCGGTGTTTAAATGAAATTGAGCCACGGTCAAAGCAATGAATCACATAAACAATTCATACATAGCGCCCCAGCGTGCTTAAATTCGACACAACACTTTGGCTCTTTTTTTATGGCCACAACGGTATTTGTAGTTTTTAAGTATGTTTTGCTTCATTCAAGAAACACGAATTCTTGACAAATTCGTTTGCAGAAAGAAAATTTAGCTAGAAAAATATGATAAAAAAGCATAAAATATAAAACATTTACCTGGTTGAATACATAGTATTAATCCAAGTATGAAATATATTCCGAATGGCAGCCTCATTTTCACTTTTTTCTCTCTGTGCAAACTACTGTCTTTGGACGTTTTCGCCGTCGTCGTCGTCACCGTTGCTGTTGTCGTCTTATCGTCTCTCTTCTCGGTTCCGCTTCTAGGTAATGTTTTTTTTTTATTTCGTCAGTTCAACTTCTTTTATTTTTGTTACTGTTTCTTTTCGCCACGAATTGAATTCTTATAGTTTTGTTTGCATGAACTTCAGCTTAAAAAAAATTTCTTTTCGTTTTCTTTCACTTTTTGCTTGCCAAAGAGTCTTGCTCGATTCACTTGTTTTGAATCGACAAATCTTACGGAACGTTTCTCTTCTGATCAACACTTTGTTTTTAACTCGTTTTGTTACGATTTATCAGATGATTTTCAATTTGTGCACTTGATTTAAATTTGTCGATTTTTTTCTCTCTCTCTCGTCTTGTTGTTGTTTTCAACGTCGATGACAATCGTTTTTTCTCTCTTTTCTCTTCTCTATCTTTCTTTTCATTTGTTTTTCTCATTCCTATTTAGTAGCTGCATGTTTGTTGTCGCTTTCAGTGTATTTATTCAATTTCTATTTCAATGAAAATGGATTTTTTTCAGGAGGAAAAAAGAAAAATTAAATTAGACACCAAAAATTGAAAAAAAAGAAAGAAATGAAAACAGCCGAAAAAAGATGAATGAAAATGGCCAAAAATTTGCCTATGAATTCGAAATTTACATATTGAGTATGTTCGTATGTAACGTTTTTTTTCGTTTCGCATAAAGCGAATTTATTGGATGAATTTTATTGGAAAGAAGAAACTGTATCCGCCTAATTGAGAGTGAATAGCGGAAATAGATTCGAAATCGGAAGAAGTGAAAATGTGTGTGACTATTGATGCAAATTGAAAATGTGTATTTTTCTCTTTGGTCGAATAAAGCGCCAATAAACAGGGCCACCGATCAATCGGAATTTACATCTTCCTCAAAACTAACGCGCATACACCACGTCGAAGATAGATACACCATAATTTATGCAATTACAAAATGTGCTACAGACAATTAGTTTTTTTCTACATTTCTGTTGTTTCTCGTGTGCATGCCATCGAAATAAATGTACTTGAAATCGATTGAAAAAACCAGCAACAATAGCAAACACAATGTGTGCACAGGCACAAAAATCAATTGGCAAAACCAAGAGCGAAAATAGAAGATCGTTTCTTTCCTCGATCATGCACACATGCACATCGTTCGTATTTATTGATTTTGTTTGTAATTTCTTCTGCGCATCTAAATAATTCATGTGTTACGCGTCGTTTCTCTTTTGAGCCAAACGAGATATAATAATAAGAGACTGTTCAACTGAATGATCCAAAATCACTTAACAAAGCAAAAACACACACACACTCTCCACGTACACTCAATGCACATTTTGCTCTCACAAAACATATTCGTTAGAAGATGCACTCAGTCATATATGCTTGGTTAATTAAACGCATGCCATTGGTAAATTAAATCAAAATCCAAATCAAACAAAACCCAGAAATAACGAGATGGATGCAAAAGAAGTGCACACAAAAAGAATTGCATCAAATCTGTGAAGAAGAACGGCGCAGTGAATTACACTTAGTCATTTTCTGTTTTTTTTTTTCTTCTTATTTTTCACAAGACAGTATACTGAGTAATTTGTCTATTCTTTCGATTTTTTTTTAAATTCGTTTGTGCTGAGAGAAAAAGCACAAACTGTTAGACTTTATTGCGTTCTGTGAACAAACAATATTTTTATTTTCTTCTTTTGTGGTGTATGGTTTCGCTGTCGACGAGTTTTCCCAAGTTTTCGATTTTCTATTTCCTCAATTCACACATCGTCTGCTGATGAAGTCGAACATATGGGAGGTTATGTGAAATCGACAATATATTCACGGTTCTTTT
Organism: Contarinia nasturtii; assembly: GCF_009176525.2. Classification (NCBI taxonomy): domain Eukaryota; kingdom Metazoa; phylum Arthropoda; class Insecta; order Diptera; family Cecidomyiidae; genus Contarinia; species Contarinia nasturtii. The sequence continues at coordinate 1,718,808 of NW_022198340.1, read as the reverse complement.
TAATCAATCTTCTTCTCATTTCTGAAATTCTTTTTTCTCTCTCTATTTCTCTTCATTCTTTCTCTGTCTCAGTTTAATTTGTTCAATCACTTGTCTTTTTAACATTTCAAAAAAAAAACTTATTCACGTTTCAGTTTTCATTTTGTATTGTTTACATTATTTTTATTAAAAAAAAATTCTACAACAGTTCAAAACAAAGTTTCTAAATTGAATGCCACAAAATAATGATCGGATTTCAAAACCAAAAAAAAAAACTATGTATATATACAAAATGATGAAACCACGCATTTACGAAAATATATAGTAGTTGCTTTTGAAACTAGTTTGTTTAAAAAAGGCAAAGAAATTCACATGAATATTGGTTGGTTGTGTGTTATGCGAATATGAATATGTGTCTGAAACGGTCGCCACTGAATTCGTTGTGAGTGCTTTGCAGTTGAGCACTTTTCTTCGACTGAATTTCAAAAATCGCTTCCACACAACATCAAGCAATCACTTTTTTTTTGCAGAATTTGAGCAAAGTCAATATTGGTTAGCTTGCGCCAAGCGTTCCGTGTCTGCCAATGCGTTTTATTTGCTGTTGCTGCCGTTGTTATTACCGTTGCCTGCTTGGTCGTTGCGTACACAAGTAACGTTACCTCTCTCAATCAACAACCACTGGTAACGTTAACGGTACCAAAATACGCGCGCCCGATCAAAAGTGAATGAGAAACCAAAGTGTTTGCTTTGAATGAAAATAATCCGCTGCTGTAACACACACACCAGCAACCGATCACGTCGGAGGAGAAGTAGCGATCGTGCAAAAAATAAATTGGCTTGGATTAGTCTCAAGAAACGGACGGATTTGGAGGGGAGCATATATTGGTGTAGCTTTGCCGCACGTACAAACACGTGCCTGTTACTCCGCATTCGTAACTGAACCGCAAAACTAAGTCAAGACAAATGGCAAAGTAAAGCAAAGCCAATGCAAATGTGAGCAAAGCGCAAATCAAAAGTAAAGCAACCGATCGATTTTGGTGCTTTACTGTTATTGTAGTCTGCATTCGATGCACAGACACATTCTGCACTCAATCTCAACTCTTTTGGTTCGTTCGTTATTTTTGGAGTCGATTTCATTGTTGTTAATGGGCTTTTTTCGGACGTAAGCTTCAAGCTTGAACTATTATTTTGTGTGCACTACCAAAATACCAACACAATTTAAAGGAAAAAAAATGCAATTTGTACACAAACATTTAATGGTTGCATCGCATTTTATCGTATGTGTATGAGATCCGTTTCACTTTATCGATTCGCAATTACATGTAATTGTGTTTGCAGAGCATTTTTCCACGTTTGAAAAACACATTACTGAACATATTTCACAGTGTGTATGCGTGTGCGCGTGTGTGTGTGTGTGTGTTTGATCGAGTCGATTTTCAGGTTTTTGACTTTATTTTCAACTCGATTTATTGTTATTCGATGATTTTGATGTTTACGATTCCATTTATTTTGTCTATTCGTTGCGTGTGCATTCAGTTTGTCGGACAGCCGCCGTAGAAACTGAAACCATATCGACATCGGTAGTAACATTTAAATATTGGCATCTGACGATCATGCAAGACCTTCCCAAACGTGCATTACCTTCTTGTTGTTTTTTTTGCTTCTCTCGTTGTTGTTGCTGCTCGTGCGAGATTAAATTCCAAAATTGCAATTGCGTGATCCGAACCGAGAAAACAAGAAGAAGAAGAAGGAAAAACGGCTCATGATTTCAAGCATGTTTAAAATGCATTGCATTTGCAGTTAATTGGTTGCTTCCACACGGCAATGTCATTGGATGCTCTTTTCATCGACAGCGTTGGCGATGCGCGTGCGAAAGGGATAGATATGGACGATGTTGTCCATGCGTTCATGTGAATCTCACATATCATTTTTCCCGAAACGTATACATTTAATCTATTGTTTTATCTCTCATGAGTTACGGTGCACCGGACTTGTTTACATCGTGTTTTATCACTATGTGTTGCCATTCTCTTCAGCCATCCCCGTCAGCCAGCTGCTGCTGCTGCATCCACATGAAATTCTATGCTGTATGAATGCATATTCGCCATATGTAAATTAGCAAAAATTGTTTTGAACATTCTTTTCATTCGGATTTCGAGCGTATCGTATTGACACAAAACAAAGATAGATTCGCCATTTGAGACTTGTTTACACTTTTCGACTTTGTGCATGCAGTGTTCGGTGCAGTACCTTCATTTTGCGGCTAGAATTCCGAATAGACCATGAGCAAATACAAAGCAATTAAAATGGTGTTTTTATTTTGTTTTGTTTTATTTGATTGTCTGTTTGTGACTGTGCGCGCGTTCAAAATACAATTCATGTTTTTCTCTCTGTGTGCTTTTGCACAAAAAAATAACGCACGAATGGGCGTGCGCGCGAGGAAATATACAACAAACAAACACATAATAAATCTCTTCGTTCTCCTGACAAATGCCACAGTCGCTGTTCCACCGAAGACAAGCACATTTCGGAAAATTTATGCGTCTGTCGAAGGTTACCGCTGTGGATTTCTCATATGTAAATATGCATGCATCAAAAAATCCGTTTTTTTTTCTTCTTTAATTTGCTCATGTGTAATTTGGCCATGCTAATTATAGTGTGGAAAATGAAATACAATTAAAACACACACAATGATTTCGCTTTTTTTTTTCTGTTGTTCACTTCATTTTTGCGAAGAAAAAAGAATGGGATTCTTGAAAGGGAAAAATAAAAACCGCGCGACCACATATCAACTGTTAAATTACGGCTACTTGTTGTGTCACGCGGGATCAATCAACCTTTTGAAACCAATAAAAAAGTACTGTTGACTTTATGATGGCTATAAATCAGAATCTAGTCAAATATTGAAGTCATTCCGTTGGAAATAAATCGCACAGAAAACAAAGACAAGCACACATGCCAGTTGTGTCTGGTAGACTTTCAATTTCAAATCTCTGGGTAATTTTTATCGCTTAATTTCATATTTCGTGGTCGAACTGTGTTGGCACATGTCGACATGTCGAGCGATCAATGAACAATTGTCACCGCAACCAGATTGCAATACACGCCACAACTGTTTCCTTGTTGCGCAGAAATTGCATGCAGATTGACAATAAAGGTGGATAAATGGCAGGCAAACGTGCAAAAAAAACCTTAAAACATACACACATGTAATTGACGTATTAATCATTGCATTGAACAATGGAATTTATGCGCTTTTATTGCGAATCACGCAAGAAGAAATAAAAAACCAAACACCGAAACGGAATCGAAAATCGCTCGAAATCACAATCCATTTTAACGTGAAAGATTAATAAAAAATATATAGTCTTACAGGAGTACGACGAACTTTTTCGCGCAGTGGTAGATCAATAGTTACTCTTTGTACAGATTTCAATTGTGTGATTACAACAATTTTCGCGAACTCTGATGACACTTTATACTAATCTACATTCAAAAAGTTACATTGTTCACATTGGAACTTACAAAAATTATTGAGGAGAAACAGAGAGTGTTTTTGTCTTGGGGCGATTCAATTCAAAAATTACTTTGTCAATTATTTCGATTATCGATCGATTCTTATACACATTATTTTTCGTTCTAACACCAAACGTTGACTTTTATATAACAGTGTCGGAGATCAACAAGAATGCACACAAAATCGAAAACGAGATCAATTCTAGTCTCAAACCTTTGGAAAAATCCTCAGTTAAAATTTTAAAACCAATTTATGAAAATGAGATTTTGTTTTACTGTAAACAAATTATTTCAAGTATAGTTTTGATATTTTTGCTGGGGATTTTTTTAAAGAAGAAGATCCATGATATCGTTATGATGTGAAACGATGCACAGGATATTCAATTCACAAAAAATAATATTCTGAAAGTTTGAAGAAATTTCAATGCATATTGAGGGTACCTTCATTCGGGTTTGAGCCAAAAATTCAAATATATATGACACCATCAAAAGCATCTAATGAGCGATATAAGAGGCCTAAACAATGGGTCAATATGTTTTTTTTCTATCAATAAAAATAATTACTATTGGTATTTGGCAGTTATATGCTATCCTTCATTCAATATTATTGATCGCATCAATTCATCACAATCAATCAAGAAATCTTGTATATTGATATTCGATTCATTGTCGAGAATAGCCAGAAAAAGTACCAATTCTTGTACTTTGAATATAAAGAGAGTGTGACAGACGGGTCATATAAATTTGATGAGAAAAATATTTCTGAGTACAGCGTTAAAGCTACATATCAAGTGAATTAACATGACTGCAGATTTTTCGTGTTGGCCTACATCGAACATTTTTTTTGAGCAAGAAATATTAAGCATTGTCCAAAACAAGAAAATGAATCGTCGATTATTCAGAATTCGATAAGAACACACCACCAACACATGACAAGAGCATGAAGAAACATTGTCTGAAAACGACATATTTTAGTAAAATGTGAATACATTTGTATGTTCTCTTATGGAAAAATCAGTATCGAATTGCTGAAACTGTGCGTTCGAGCAACTCTACCGTCTATTTCTTCCATAAGAGAATTCATCTCAGACAGTGTAATAAAAATCGATTTCGTTTTGATTTTATTACAACACCTTTTGGGATTTTGTGTGTTTTTGTTTTAAAGATTACTGATGCATTAAATGTTAACTGTAGAGTTAAATGGGGGATGACGAGTTAAGAAGGGGATGAAAGAAAGAGCGAAAGGTATATGAAGACAGCACACCGAATTGAATTTTGAGTGTAAATACAATGCATCGGTTCTTATACGACTATACGTTGAAGTTGAAAACTTTGAAACCTAACATAAAATAAATTCATTTTGACGAAGTCACCTGTGTGAAATTTAAACTGTCATTATCTATTTAGAAGACATAAACTCATGTCAAAAAATGAAATAAGTATATATTGTATTTATATTTGCAAATTGGTTTTATAAGTCCATATTTATTTGTCAAATGTTTTAAATTCACAACATCAATAGGCTATAGATATTAGTAGAACATTCTTTTTCCTTGCGTCCATCAAATCCAAGAATATTTATTACCAGAGGCCAGAAAAACAGACGAAATAAACAATGCATAAAAGCAATCAATACGCAAGATTCGTTTTTGAATTTTATAGATTTTTTTTTCTCTGTGTTATTCATTGTTTATTTTTACGGCTTCTGTGATGATTTTAAAATAAGTCGAAACGTCAAGGCGACAAATATTTTTGGTCACACAAAAAATTGTTTATTGTGTATTATACCAACTACAATAATAGAAATTCAAATGTGTAAATCTTAATATTTTGATATTTGTTTATTATTTGTTACTGTAAATGTGGGCTACTTTTCTCAAAATAATATTGTTGGTTTCTTTTTAGTTTGATTATTCCTTGGAGACCTCGTTTAGTTCTTTATTGATGCATGAATTAATTTGAATAAATCGTTTGGAACACCAATAATCCAGCAGCAACGACTTACGACGAAATTATGATTCACTTTAAACCAAATGTGGTGACAAAAACAATCGATAAGAATAAAAATGTATGCAAAATCATGCGTACACTAACACGTAAATAATAGCCATCAAATGATAAGAAGTTAATAATAACGCAGAAATTACTTACTTTCATTTTTTTACTATAGGCAAATCAACGACACAAAAAATGGAATCTGAATCATCCGGAAGTATACTACTATAATCTTGTTTGTCTGTCATTGTACACTGCTCTGAAGTCTTTTTTGATTTACTAGTTTGATTATGAAAGACGACGAACCGGGCACAACAACTTTCAAGTACTGAATGAACGATAACATCATCTCTCAGTGGAGTAATAGCATCATAATGTTTGATCAAAAGCAGGGGAATAAACATTTTTCTATCAGAATTAGATTTTTTTCGGTTGAGTGTGTTATGTGGATAACATATTTGCATATAAATTTTGAGGGGAAAGTAATTTGTCCAAAGTAATTAAATGGAAATGCTACAGCTTCAACACAGTCGTTTTAATGACAATCATGCTTTTTCACTGTATTTGAGTCATAGGCATGAAGAATATATCCTTATTAACCTGGATAATAATGTTTTTATTTTCATAAGAAGAGGAGACGCATAAGGAAGAATTTACAACGTTACACAAAGAAAAAACCAAGACCATGTTCAACAAAATTAAATAACTCAACGGTTAGCACTTTTACGATACTTCGCAGCTATATGTGATCAACCACAGGAGAGAAAAACTTGTTCTGCTAAATCAAGCAAACTTAGAATATAAGCTACTGGAATCATTTATTCACCGAAATTTCTAATCCCTTTCAGTTATTTTTGATTACTTACGTAAGCATGATGCAAATGTACTATAGCCTAATTCATAAAAATCGAAAGCGTTCGGCTCTAAATCAATATATTTTATATTGAACACGTTCGAACACGCTTCTTCATTTTCAATGCAATACAACCGAACGATTGAGTATGGTTCGGATTTTCCATATAAAATGATGAACGCGTTCGAACGTATTCAATATAAAATATATTGGTTTTGTGCCGCACTCAATTTTTTTGAATTGAGCTACTGGTGAGATCACAGGTTCAAGCAAGATTGACTAAATCCAAGATAAACATGAATCGTTTGTTGTTGCGGCATAATTCATTCATATTTGATTAAGACATTAATCCATCAGTTGATATTATTTGACAAAATATGCGAATGGGGTGTGTAAATATGTAGTACATAATATTTCCTATTGAATGGATATTCATGTTCAATAAAAATAACAATAATTGACATATTATGGCTCCGAAAAGACGTGAAATCATAATTGCACTAGAGTTTCTCAAAAATGTAGCATAGAACGAAGCACAAATTCACAATTTGTATGTGTAAGTTGCATACATGTTCAGCATTTTGTAAATAAACATCATTTATCATCCCCACTACTGGATAAACATCCCCTCTCCTAGATATTGAAACATCCCAATTTTGAAACTTCAAATTCAGAATTTTACATTTTTCAGTGCATTTGATCGAATTTGAAATTATTGAGAACTCTTCATTGACAATAGATTAATATAAAAATGTAAGAGAATATGTATATATTGTACGCATACGGTGTGGTCGATGAAAACGTCACATACTGTTTTTCTCCTAGTAAAAACTGATTCGACTGATTTGACATTTGAGATTAGGTGTTACATTTTCACACAATGTTTAACATTTGGTTTGCTTATTGGATTTCGTGTAAATTCATTATCTTTTGAAGAATTGTAAAACCGAAAAACAACTATTATTAACATGGGATTCGCTAACGCAAAAAAGGCAAACTACTGATCTGGAACCAACTTATCTACTCGATAATGACACGAAAGAAATGAATGAAACAACAATTCAACGTTGAACTTGATGCAGATTCAATTTTAACTCAAATATCTCAGAACAGATGAGCTAGCTACCTCTTTGATGATGCGATGATCATTTGATTCATGCTTTGGCTTATCTCGTCCATGCTGGATGATCCAGCTGGACTGCCGCTACAAACGTAAGCTGTTCTGATGTCTATGTATAGCTAAAACGGATACATGACAGCTGATTGTATTATCGTCAATTTTTATACATTTTATTCGATGTTTGGTTCCGTCTTTTAAATTATAATTCTCTTCAATGTGTCAGCATATAGCTCTCAACAGCATTCAGTTATTCACTTTCAGTGCCCATACTATCCTACCAGCATTTTTAATAACTTTGATAGGAATTACCTTTGTTTACATTTCAAAAAGTTATTGTGTTTGACGATATTGTTTGGTCTCAATGCAGATTCAATATAATATTAACATTGTCCGAAAATCAGAAAAATATCCGTTGCTCTTATTTTTCTGAATATTTTTATCTTTATTTTCCAACACAAAGTACTTTTTGAAGCTCAACCATTTTGTTTTGCTTTAAAAATATTCCAAAGCATACAAAAACGTGTAGTCTCTTGTTTAGGTTTGTTTGTTCTATTACTAAATGATCTAAGAAGCAAGAATTAAACATCAAAATGAAAAGTGTCATTATTTGACGTATGTGGCGCTGAAAGGACTTTTTACTTAAAATTTTCGAATCGTACTTAAAGATACTCCTTCTATAAACTGTTATATGTACTTATCGCCAGAAAACAGAAAACTAGGTTTAGACACTCATACAAATTATTATATAAGGTTTTATAAAGGCAACTTCAATTCATATTTATTAAAATTGATTAAACAAACATAACGGTTATTGATAATGACATAAACTAGCAAGTAATTTCAAAAAAATCAAGTATTCACATCTTTGAAAGTATATGAAATATATGTTACAAAGGCTTAGACGGTTTACATTAAACACATAAAATCAAAAAGGAATAGATTTTTATGACAAAATCATATGAAATACTTTTATAATAAATTCCGAACACAACATGAAACAATACTGAACACAAAAAAAAACAAGAAAAGAAGAAAAAAGATCTTGACTTCTTTCGCCAAAAACCATTGAACCCTATAACATCTAAAGAATTTCCCAAACCCCAGTGTCATAAATCTCTATTTTGAAAACTCACTCAAGAATAGATAAATATATTCGTTTGAACGTAAACGAACGAGAACAAAGTGTTGTAGTTATGTCGTTCAATTTTACCGTTCACATTCAATTTATTCGAAATCACTTACCGTTTTTCCACATAAAAGTGCTGAAAAGAACGGAGACCGATTAAAAGGTTAAATATGTATAATACCGGGAACCAAAATTATTTAATTCACACTGTGCGCACGACGAATGGACTCAGCCACATACAAACCGAATGTCTCTGATCTCGGCGAAATGACGTAAAAGAAATACTGAGCATGTCGTAGGTTCAAATTTTACTATCTGATGGCAAAAACTCAAAAGCCGCTCAGATTAGCGCAAACATGCATAAGAAAGCGAGGGAAGGGAAATAAAACACAGAGATAGAGAATATTGCGGGTCAAAAAAGCGCACAAAAAAACTCAACGTGCGACCATATATGCAGTCAGACTTCATATTGCGTAAATGGTTCAAAGAGATTATTTCGAGGTGACAATTAAAAGGCGTGATCGCGTTTTTTTTTCTATTATTTCAATGTGATTTTAACTTGGCTATTTGCATTGAACCGCATTTCATCGTATTAAATCACTCGATAGCGCACGCTGCGAAAGAAAGAAAAAGAAGAAAAAAATCAAGCTGTAAATCAAGCAATGAACCCATAAATCGCACGTATTTCAAATCAAACTGAAAAAAATGCCAAAGAAACAATGTGAACACAAAACTACACATAACTTAATTTAACTAAACGGCCGATTAAATAACTTTCCAAATTTTAACAGCGCTTTGAATGTGTTTGACTTTGAAGAGAAACAAAAGTCGGCTCAATGTTTCTTTCTTTTTTTTGCCAGAAATAGATTCAAACAAGTTGCATTATTTGCTTTATCGCCGTGTCTTGGTGCTTCAAAATTTTCGCGAGCGAATTTTTTTCCGAGATGTGTGTTTTCTAATCTGGCAATTACCCATGATTACGTTAGCAAAAAAAGCATTTTTATTTTGATTTCATTTATGTTATGAATCCTGGGCGTTAAAAAAAAATATTAATTCAATTTTATTCGGTCTTGCGAGAAATGAAACAAAAAAGATTAAGTAAGAATCAACAATGAGTGTATTCATCTGAGTCAAATCAATTCCAAATTAATGTGAAATGTATTTTTTTTTCGATAGATTTCCACACCGGTAAAACTGGCGAGGAACGTCACACCCGTTTAACAATATGCATAAGTTCGAGACTGTGTGATAAATCGAATGTGGCAAGGGAACGAAGCGATGAAATGAAGAGTGAAAAATATATTGACGAAATAAATAATGATCGAATATTTATCGAATGACCTTGATTGAAGGCGGTACAGCACAATCTTCGCGAATATGCACAGCTCGGCCAAAGAATAATGAATAAAACAACGGCGATGGTTTACAAGCAGACAATAAAACCAACAATGAGCTATAAAATGAAACAGCCTCACCGACAGAGAAACAAAAAGAAGAGAAACAAATCAATCCATATCGAATGGGTCTGCAAGAGGAGAATGTAAAAACGATTTAAATAAATATCTGATAATCGTTATTTCCTAAAGCAAAATTTGGGTGCAAGACCAACACAATGTTGTATGCGTCTATTGCACATCGAATATAATGGCGTTTAATCGTTAAAAATATGAGCGCGCTCAAAACTCTTCATTTCAACTAGGGCGATAGCTAAAACTCATAATTTCGACATTTCGCAAAAAAAAAACAACAACAAAAATTCTCATTTTCAAACCACAACTATTTGCTGTACCAAAACCGATGCTGTACCGCAATTGCACATACACCATACTAAATCCACACACAATGGCCGTTTAATTTATTATCATTTATGTTAATTTATTTTATACGCTCTTTTTATATATATAAATTTTCGGTTGCTCGACGACGCTTAAAGATCGTTGTTTCGACACATTTCTTGCATTTGCCCATTCGACACTGGATGAATTTTTCGTTTGTTTTTCTTTTGGCTTTGGGGCGCACGCAATTTGTGCGAAATGACACCGACGAACGATGTGTGTATGTCGAATGGCGCAAAAGGGACGTCATTGTTACAAATTAGTTGATAATTAACGATGTGAGCATCACAAGTAAACATTTATGTGAGCATTGTTGGGAAAATGCCTACACCAAGCGCCGGGATAGATCAAACACGTATTGTAGACACAAACGGATATAATCTATCGGAATGGTTGCGCCGCGCGTGTGTAACAATGAGAATAAATGCGATGCATAAATCGTTTATCAAATAGAGTTACGGCAACGATGCAAGAACATCATAAAGCACACAGTTCGCTCGTTTAGCATCCGTTGCAATTTTATGATTGTGTACCAATGTAAATAAAAAAAGGGAAAAATACAGCAAATTAACAAATAAATTCTGAATTTATTTTTGTAGTGGTGCTTAAAATGTTCCCACTTTGTGTGCCATGTTGCATTTTTTCGGTTTGAAGTAGCCGCAATTTTGTGCATAATACAATTCGATGAAGTTCTGCAAATAAAATCCATGAGGAGAGACTTTTATGTGCAAATGCTTGGACAGTTTGACACAATGTGGTGTGTTTGTGTCGCGGCACCGCTTGACTTTGGCTGCCACTATGAATGTGGCCCGCACGATTCCGACAGCCACCAATTTTCATATATATATTTCCAAAATTGACCTCGTTATTTTTCACTTGGGCCAAGTCAAATCACGCGGTTCACATTATTTCGTTTTGTTTCACTTCGTTTGTTGTGTCTTTCATCAACTTAAGTACTACCATTGGGAACTGGGTATGCTGCGGCTGTGGTGTACGATCGGTATTTCGCATGCATTTTTCATTATTCATTCTTATTTGCCAGTCTTCGCAATGGTGGCTTGCTTTTTTTGTTAATCGCCGTGAAAATATACTTTCTGGGTGCTGATTAACATCAACCAAAAACGTCAATACATAAAAAAAATTTTTTTTTGTTAAACGTAGACTGTTGCAAAAACCGTTGTAATTTCTATTATGATTTTTACAGTTTGTGCGGAAAAATTCCGAACCGGTTTACCTTTTCCTTCTCGTTGAACAAAAAATGGGCTTTACTTTCAAAATCATTTTTTTTATGTTTAAATTATTTTTAATTACAATTTTTTTCTTGTCGGTCGAAATTCTTTTTCAGCGTGGTGAAAAATGCGTACCACAAAAAAGCGGTTATAAAGTAAAGGAGGCTGTGCGACAATTGTAGTAATTGTAATATTGTTTTTTAATGTTAAAGGTTTTTTTTCTACCTTTTATGGACCGACGAGCACGAGCTTGGTCTTAATGAGTGTATGGCATTTTAACTAAGAATGAATATACGCTCAATGAATGCTTGATTGATTATTCTATCGAGTCGAAAATGTTCACACCAGCTCGGAACTCGGTGCACTTCGTGTGCAAACAAAGTGCTAAGCTAATATGAAAAATACTTGACATTTTCTGTACGTGTATGTATTTTTTTGTCTCTCCCGGTCGCCACTTTAGATTTTGATTGTCGCATGTTTTTCACCAGCGTGAAAAAACAAAATGTGCAATTTATTGTATTTTGTCATTTGGTCATAAATCCGTGAAACGACACAATCGATTATTGATACGGTCTAAATTAGCCAATTGGATTTGTGCACCCAGGACCCTAGACTCGATTGACGAAAAAAACAAATATACAATCACAGCACAAACCAAATTATAAATCGACATTCGAATGTATGCGAAAAGTGACTGGGCGCGCGACATGATCGCTATCGAAAAATATCTCGAAAGTTTGTTTTTCCATGAACCGCACCCGAACATATAAATTTCATATAGAACTGCATTGAAATGACACAAAAATAACAAAATACCCACAAACGATTGAAGATATAGAGAGAAACCGCTCTGACTATGGAAATAAAATCGGACGAATTATTATGACAACAAACAATAGCGCGACACAACAGTAAATGGTCAACGTAACCAATTCGAGTTCAGTCAATTCTACTGTTTGTTATTAACGGTGATTAATTGCACCAGCGATAGGCGAACTGTTTCTCTATTTTTATTTTAAAAACAAATATCTCACCCAAGATCAAACAAAACAGACACAAACAATAACCTTGATGTAATTGATTTTCGAGTCAACTCTCTCAAACTCACACACACACACACACATTTCCGAAATAGCAAAACGCACTGTCAAACCCAGTGCACAGCACACATAAAAAGTGATTGGATCCATTTAATTGAATTAACTATGATTTTTTATCGGTTGGGATTTTTTTCGTCTGAATAATTTTTGGGTACACAAACAAAAATATGAATTTCAATCGACCGTACATTGCACTCGACTTGTTGAAAATTGAAAACTTTATGACACATTCAAATTTCAACGATTTATTACAGTGAGCATGAACATAGAAAAAAACCATTTTAAATAATAATAATATAATTAATGAAAAGGTGATTTTTCTTTCTCACGATTCAATTTTCAGGGCCAAAGGTTAAGTGTTTTACAGTCAACACTTGACGAAATACCAACGATTTGTGTGCGTTCACGACCAGATAAATTTCGCCTCAAGATACAATTAAATGCTTTTCAATGTGAGAAATAAAAAAAAAACTCCCAAGAAATCAAGTTTTTGCTTGTTTGTCTACCTTTTCAAAGGTAACGAACAAAAAAAACTGATAGAGGTGTAGAAAAATGCACAAAGTAGCAAAAAAAGGTGAAATTAAAGACACCGGAAATAGATGATTCAAACTTAAATACTCCATGTAATCTTCTTTCAATTCATTGCTTCAGACATTTGGAGCTCTCAAATTAAAAACAAAAACAGGTGACATATCTTTCACTTTTAAATCAGCTTTTAAGTAACCACTTTCGTTATCAATCCATCAATGTTGAAACGAGAGCATACCCAAAAAAATTCGAATGACTTACAAAAAATCAGTTCTTGACTGCTCTCATCAATATGTATATTTCGGGAACTTTTTTTCTTTTCGATTGTTTGATCCATTTCATTTGCTCCTCTAATAAGAATTATTAAACTTTCAAAATGAATTGCGATCCCCCAAATGTACATTATTTTGAAATGAATGGCATTTACTTTGAACTGAGAAATTCCATTCGCTAAAAATGAAAGTTTTCATTGACGAATCTTGTCAAACAAGCTTTGCTCCAATTGATTCATCAAATGAACCATATTCTTTTCCTCTTTCTCGCCCGATTCTTCTTTCGTCCAAATGAGTTTCGATTTCAATGGAAAAAACGAGAATGAAGAAATTTCCCCGATTTTTCATTTCTAACATATTGCAATCAAATGCTGAAAGAATGTTAATGAATACAACGGATTTAAGGTCTTAATTTGTGTTCAAAGAACATCTGTTGCACGAATTCACTTAGCGTATCATTGATATATCATTTTGGGTGTATTATATTGTCATTACTCAGCATTACCAGCAAATTTATTGAATTAATGCAATGGAGCCGGAACCCGAGTTCATTATGGTATGTATTCAATGAACTGATTTTTTTTTCGTGGAATAATTCCAGCATTAAATGTGTGTCTTGGCATGAAATGTGTCAATAATAATAATTTGACATTGTGTGCGGTCAAATGTTGAATAATTTGATTTGGTCAATGGAATGAAAAGACCAATAAAGTGGTTAATTGTATCAAACATTTAACGGTGGCTGACAGATAATTGATTTACACCATTTTTTTCCCTTCATTTTTTCGTGAGCAATTTTTGAAGTTTTTTTTTTTTTGCAAAATCATTTTATAAATTGCGCCAAATCACTTTTTCTTGAAATAATAATTATTTCATTCAAGTAAATATTTGGCGAACAATTATTGAAATTATCGGTAATAAATCAGGGGTAATTTAGTTTGGGGTTTTTCGTTGTGCACGCGATACATTGAACACAAATAAGAAGTAGCAGAAGCGGAAAAAATCACTTTATCGACTTTATTGGTCGTCATTTATGTGGTAATCGATGATGATCGATATATTGTTCAATTAAAATTTCAACTGTTATAAAAAAAATTACAAGAGTACTTTAAAGTTTAGTACACGTTTTCAAAGAATTAAGTTATTTCCCTTCGAAAAATGATTAAAGTTTGTGGAAAAGAATAGTATAAACCACAAGAATCAACAAGACAGATAAAACAAGTAATCAAAGCGAGAATGGAACATCTGCATCACCCATCAAATAAATGAAATATATGAGATCAAGTTTCTAGAACGCGTTCACATGAATTCTGTTCGATTTTCGAAAGTATTTCTTTTCGTAACAGAGCACGATGGATAACCTTTGTGCATCCTTCACATAACTAATCAAAAGATGAGACGAGTATGTTGCAATTGCCGATTTAAATGCTGTACAAGATGAGACGACACACGAAATTTGGATATGTGCAAGAGCTTGATCATCTCAATATCACGAAAGCAATAGCATAAACTGCATTGTGCGTACATTCATCCTTGGTTGCTTTTTAAGAGTAAAAGTAGTCATTCGTTTTATTCAAGTTACTTTATTACTGGAAAATATTATTATCGCGTTTTCGTGCAATTGTCGTCGCATCACACCCATTTTTTTTGCGATGCGCGTGTACTTCGCATAAGCAGTAAAACTGGACATGCGAGCATTGGAAGCACAAAAAAACCGATCGTTAAAACATTTAAGTGAAGATGAAAAGTTAAAATGTGATTTTTTTTAAAAGAGCGCATTTTATGCGATGCAAGTAAAATTTGACATTATTGACTACATTAAATATCATCGCCAATTTATTTCATTGACCATTGACTATGTGCATATGGTGTGGTGACAACCATTCAATGGTTTTTATGGAAAAACAAGAGAGCTAAAAATAATCAAATTTACTGGTTTTTCTTTAAACAGTTTATTACATGGAAAATTAATTATGCAGTGATCTTTCGAGCAAATGCTATTTTACCGTACACATATGTCATCTTTTAATTAATTGAATAAATCCAAACTGGAGTAAAATTCAGTAGATACATGGTTTCAACATATGCTAATCGAGATTGCAGACTTTATTCCGCCTTGAATTGAAACAACAACTAAAATCAAGATTTTATGCGCAAACAATTGGCTGTCTCATGTACAAAGAAGTCGTCTCGCATATTTGGATCGAGCGCGTGAGTGCGTGTGTGTGTGCGCGCATTCAAATAATCAGGTTCAAGGTGAAATACAATCACGATGGGCGTCGCTTTTGGCTTTCAATAATATTTATTTCCCGAAAAGAGATTACCGAGACATTTATTTCGTTTAAAGCAATTACTCATTTTTTTCGGTCTTCGGACCGATGTAAAATACACACACACACATACAAAATATTATGACTCATAAATTTTTTCGGTTATTACTAGTTTTCAATGCGAAAATAATGTTGACACATTGTTTGAAAGAAGAAAAACTATATTAGTTTTATTACACTTAAATGGTGAATTTGTGATATTTGAAATCAGGTTTTTCGGCAACAATACGTCATTGGATTTCCATGCTTGGTAATTGACAAACGGAATGAAACTTACAAAAAAGTGACGTATTTATATCTCTTTTATTGCTTAATAATTTATTAGACGCGTTTTTGATCCGTTAATTTCTGTTGTGGCATGCTGAAATTGACTTTGCATTACATTCAATGATATGCGTTTCATTTCAAGAATCAGAATCAACCACAATTAACCAAAGTCACAAATGTGCGCATTCAAATCGATTAGAAATCCAGTTTATTATAAAATGAAATGCACGCAATGTCGGAAATCCGATCTCGCTGCGAATTCAAATGTAATCGCTCAAAACGTTAATCGATCCCGACATGAATCGGCACACACACACCAAATTGAGAATTAAATCGATCATTTATCCATGGCAAAAAGGTGAATTTGTTCAAATGTGTTGCAAACAACGTGTTTGGCAGTGTTTCATTTCAAACGATTCGACGTTGTCAAATCGTTTAGTGTTTTCATGGTGTGGCCCCGTGCATCGGTGAAAGAAAAACCCAAGCCTAAAATCTACATTCCGCAATCGATTAAATATTACACACATACTCAATTGAGACAAACGATTCCACTGATATTTCGCTTTAATAAATTTGTTCCGATTTGGTGAACGCGCGTTGCCATTTCAAAATTGAAATATTCACCAAAACAAAAATTGATATAAATGTGATATTTCTTCTCTCTGCTCATTCTGTCTAAGTCAAACACGAACGAAGCAAAAATAAATTGATGGCAAAGCAATCCACGCTTTGTGCTCATGCGAACAAGAAAAAAAAGCTGCAGCCAAATGGCTTTTCGATAAATGCATTCCAAGGTGTACGTAAATTGAAATGTGCACTCGCGCAATGTGCACCAGAGAAAAACACCAAGTTGAAAACGAATTTAAAAAAAAGCAGATTTGATTTAATTTTTTTTCGTCGATATGTGTGCGCGATTCGTCGAATGTCATAAATTGTGCTAGAAACCGCACGCTATCGACTGCGGTGCGCCATCACAAACAACACACTCAAGCCGCCGATGATGAAGATGAAGAAGGAACAAAAAACGGTAACATAGGCAAAAAGAGGCGATTGGCGCGCAAACAAGATGCAATCACATAAATTGGTGAAAAAAAAATATGTTTCTTTGGCGATTCGTTTGTGACTTTTGCGAGCAAGACAGAGCTTGAGAAAGAGAGAGAGAGACTCACTGATATGTAGTATATATTCAAATTTACGTAAACTGGAGAATGTGTCTGACAGTTGAAAATTAAGTGAAAAACAAATGTGAAATAGTGGCAGCAGCCTGAATGGTGCGCATTTTATTTTCAATCCATCGAACATTAATCACTTTGAGAGAGAGAAAAAAAACCGAATTTGAATCTCTGCCCATAATGTACGAAGTAGCATGTGTGAGTAAAAATGTTTAATCAATTGCTTAGCAGCTCGTTGATCTTAAAATCGAAGCCGGTGCAACAGCAGTGATTGCTTCTGCTGCTGCTGCTGCTGCTGCTGTTGTTGTTATTTCTGTTGCTGGTGCGTGGAATTCTCGAAATGCTTGAAACGTCAGTCGGTTTTTTCTGCAATGCACTCAAAAAAACGCAAATCCAAACGAACAAACCGAATTCGAATTGAATTTGAATTAAAATGGTGTGTAAAACATGCTGAATGTGCTAAAAGATTTATTCCGTAAATTGGTTCGTATTAATCATTGCACACTTCGGCCAATAATAGTTAATTATATTGGCACGAGAGTTGTGCGCGCTTATCGAGAGCGCAAATTTACATTTGTAATAGCCACACGGCCATGGAGTCGACGTACGTCGTTGCTATATTTTTTCGGGCCGTAAACAATGTTTTCCTTAAATTCAATTAGGCGCTTTTGATTGAATGGCAAGTGGTCATTACGTCAATTTTGCGGTCGTTTTTTTTTCCTGATCGCCGATCTATGTGGTTTATGCGCATAAAAATCGTGCGCGTACACGCCTTAGACAATATAACGTAATGGCCAAATGGGAAGGACTTGAAATGTTGACCTTTCCGGAAGCGCCTGCAAGCAATAATCCATTTTCGAGTTCTACATCATTCTCTCGATATATCGATCGATATTCAAAACTATAATATCACCATTATAATTTGATCTTATCCTATTCGTTTCAATCATATATATTTCCATACACAACGCTATCTTATACTTTATCTAATGTTTTAATTTATGGTTTTCACCACAATTGATTTTTTTTTTTGCATCTCGTTTGATTTTATTTTGAAATTCAGTGATTGACTTCAAATGTAAAGACATTTGTTTTTACCTTTAGAAGCCATAGTGATTCGATCGTTATATAAAAAAAAGTCATAGTCATAATAATAAAATCAAGTGGTGTTGGAAGCTGAACCGTTTACCTGCGGTCAACAACAGCATACACAATTTGCAAAGAAAAAAAAAGAATTGAATTGTCACATAATGGTGTCATTATCGAATAAGCTCGCACTTAATAATGTAATCATAAAGTAATGGCAATCCGCCCAAAATCCGACAATAGATCGACAAAATCATGATTTCTAATTGAAAATTTCGATAAATTATTGTTGAATTTTGTCACATTTGAGTGGTGCACCCACACCCAGATGACCATATTAATTAATGGATCAAACACTTTATCCAATTCACGATCGCAAACTCTTAGATATATATGCAAATACGCAATAGCAAATGGTGTAGATACATTTTTGCGGAAAGGTTTTTTATATGATACTTTATAGGCTGTGTGACATGTTGAGTGTCTACTTATCGTCAAATAAATTTGTGTCCGAAAAGAAAAGACACACACACACATATGCCAAAAAAGCATTGACCAAATGTAAATTGATTCGTATTATGATCTATTCGGTCAGTTAGGCAATTGAATCGAATGTCGTTTATTAAATCATTACCCAAAATGGGCAAACATTTGTTGACAATTCAATTGAACAAAATTTATAAGTTATGACTTACGGTCCAAAATTGACATCGAAAATTATTAACACACCGAAAAGCCGTTTGTAGTGAATTGTGACAATTTTCATGATGAATATATCTACATTCCATGCATTTATGCGATACGATGTGTCAAAAAAAAATATGTGTATGTGTGTGACGGGTGACTGGCAATTACTAAATCGAGTGCAAAAATAGCCATGAGTTCGTTTTTCACTTGGATTGGCATTTGAGACGAAAGAGAATCCACCACACACACATATTACAACATGTTAAACATTTTTCGAAATAATACTAATCACACCACATTCGGGGGAATGGAGACTACCATTCTAATTCAATTGTCCATTTTTAGGTATAGAATGACTCGATGCTGAACAATCGTTTAAACAAAATGTAATGAGACCACTTTGTGCCCATTGCGATTGAGAGACACGCGCTCATTCGGCCGTTCGTTCACCATTAATTCGGCTACAATAGACTAATAAGACAATCTCATGCCCTGTAATTAAATATCCATACATTTGAGACCGGATAATTGTTTCCCAAATCGAAAAAATGCCCGTGCATCGGCTACAACGTACTTTCATGCTTTAATTTGATCCACCGTTCAAGAATTCTATTTTGTTTCTGTTCATTGTTTACCATTTCGCATCTTTGAATGAATGGGTGCGAATTTTGGGTCAACACCTTTTGTGTGAGTATCGGATACCAGAGTCTCATTGCAAACAAGCAGCATAAAATCGTGAAATCGGTAGAAATAAAAGTTGAAAATGTGAACTACAATTAGTTTCACGTATACACTCATTCTTTAGTTGAAATGGTCAATTCGCAAAGTCGATTGGGGCTTTTTTTTTGGTATATTCTTTGCGAAATACAATAGTCTACGTCAGTAACATACGCGATTTTTGAGGAACGAACACAAAAGCTTAAGAAAAATCTAAATACCAATGCATCGTCACTGCCAAAAACAACAACAATAACATTAGCAGCAATTTAATAAGAACAAAACAAAATGCATACACACATACAGAGACACACGGATAGACAATCGAACGGTCGAAGCGAAGCAGACATAATCGCAAAACCGAATAATTGTAATGTCGATTTTGTGGAAAACAAAAGCCAAAGCTATTCAGTGCATGAAAAAGAACATATGCATACGTCACTCTACACGAATCGACAGACTCAAGTCACCACAATGTGTACAATCTCTATCCAATTGAAATGGAATTGAAAAGCAAAATATTGAAATAAAATCAACACACACACGTACATATACAGACAAAAGAAAAATAATAAAAGTAAAAAAAAGGCCGTGCGCGAGCGCGTTAATTTAATATCACAGGTCATTCTCAGAGTGCATAATAGCAGAAAAACAACGACAATAACAACAAGGCAGTGAATTGGACTTCGAGTGTATCTATCTGTACTTCGCAATCTTCTAACCGGATCAAAGAGACTTCAGAGAGACGAAAAAAAAAGAAACAGCACTACACAGACGACACAAAAGGCTAAGAAGCGGAAAAATGCGCTGCCGATTTGAAAATATTATTTCGTGCAATAAGCCTGTGTGCTTTGCCAAAGCAAATTCCCTCCATGATCCATGGCATTCGAAATCAAAATGGATTTTTTTTGGTGTGTCTGCTGTGGCCAAAAACAAAACAACAAACGAACAACAACGAAAAAAAATCTCCGAATCGATTTCGAGATCAGAATATAGTACATTCATTCTGTTCGATCTAGCGATTTGACTGTGTGTCTATGTTGCAGCAACAGTTAAAAAAACTGATTGTTTTCAAATTCTCAATGCAACCGAACGACAATCACGTATGCATAAATGAATGGTATAACTGAAGAAAAAAGCACAACAACAACAACGGCATACATTGAATTGTGCGCGCACATGCAGCCCAGAAAAAAAGTACAAATAAAATCGAAGCAAATACCATATAATAAGTTTGATATAATCACAAGACAAATCCGCGCGCATACACCGCACCACTTTCCAGTGCTGAAGACAGCGATAGTGCAAATTCAGACGAGGACAAGGGAGAGAGAGAGACTATAAATCGATTTTCTTTTCATGTGCACATATGAAATCGACAATATCGAACTGAATTTAATGTGTGCACTGAAAATATCAGAATCAAAGGAGAGAAAAAAATAATACACAAAGAGTCTGTTACCACAACCGTTCATATTTGAATCGATTTCAGAGCCCGGTCTCACTATACACCATGCACTGCACTATTATGAAACTCTCGAGTGTGCGCGCATTGCCGCTGCACCGTGTGTTAAAGTGTGTCTCACTCTCTACCTCTCTCTGTCACTCTCCAACGATCGATTCGTTCACATATCGTATGTAAAATTATTCAAATTCGATCATTCAAAATTATACTCGGCTGAGAAAAACCGGGCGCACACACATTTTTCTTCTTCTTACTTTCATTGATCTCTGCACCCTTTTATAATGCATTTTTTTCTTCATTCATTCAACGCGACCAATTGCAACTAAAAATGACACACACCGAAAAAAAAGGCCGAAGGAATTATGTCGACCAACGTCGTAATTCATTTGCTTGTAAATGAAAACACGATAACAGAAAACAAAAACACCAATGCAAAATGGTGACGAAGCCGTGCGCTATACTCGTATTCAAAAAGAATTGAATGAAATGAAGAAAAAAAAAGTGAAATGAAAATGGCTTGAAGAAAGAAAGGAGAGAAAAAATAACGGTCGCCGTATTCATTGAGAGTCTGTGCTTCTAATCAATGTAGAGCAAATGTGTATCATTTGTTTCATTTAGTTATTTACCTACTACTCTATTTTTCACTCATTTCGATATTCATGTGTCGCCCTGTTGTTTGCCGTCACTTTTTTTGTTATTTATCTCCGGTACAGTTTGTTTGGTCTTTTTTTTCCTCCACTGTTATCGATATTTTCAGATTTCTACAGCCTGTAACTATTGCTGTAGCTACTCTTTTTTCTTGTTTGTTGCTCCAACAGACTAACTGATTTCAATTGCAATTGCATAAGCGAAATTTGAATTCAATTTTTAATGGGTTTCTCTTGTCTTTATGTACACTATGCATTTTTATTTGCAATTCATTTCGTGTACTTTGTTATCGTTTTACTTGTACTTGTTAGAAAATAACAACGGAGTGCGCGCGAGCGCGATCAATAAGATCGAAATTTGTTTGGGCGAATTGGCGCGGTGTGTTTTTTTCCTTCTTTTCTTCTTCTTTATTCGTTTGATTCTCTTTCTTTAACACACATATATATATAGCCTATTCGGTTTTTATCTTAATAACATTTTACGATAATCGGCGGTGTGCAGGAAACCAGATATAAGAGCATTTGATAAAAATTGAGCGAGCGTGATTCCATCGCGTTGTAGTTGGTGCATAAGTTAAGTAATTGTTTAACATCCGATTGCAACCTGCACTTGATTGAATTTGTCGGCGAAAAAATCAAGACATTTTTCGAAAATATTATTTACTTAAGATTCGACTCGTCCAGCATATTTAAGAACGAACACACACACACCATATCATTACATGGTACAAAATTTTCCCAGTTTCCCTGCCATTTATTTTCGTTTTACGCTCTAATATTATTATTTCAATAAATGTCAACATTTTTTTTTCGCTTTGTTTCTCTTTCAGAGACGGCCGTATATGTATTTATTGTTGTGTTCAAATGGTAATTTTCTCCATAAAACACATAATTTTCGTAGCATAAACGCCAACTGCCAACGGCACAACCGCTCAAAATTGTGTGTAGCATGTGTCGCATTTTGCTCTACATCTGATTTATTCCTTCCTTTCTCACTCGAAAATGCACATTCACCAAAAGCAATTATCATCCGTACACCATGATTATATTATTTAGTAACATTGACGTTGGTCTCGATCTATAAGAGATCGACGGTGCCTTTGCTTGCCTGATACACAGGGAAAATGTTTAAAAATTTCTATTTACTTGATTCACTTTGCGATCGCAAGTCTTTGGCATCAATTACGAAACGATTGGATTAAAATCACATAAAATAATTAATTGATACAGATATATATTCTTTTTAAACGTTATTAACCACTGTCGATAACAGACATTGGACATATCCAACAAATTTATATACTTTCAACATTTCCATTCTCCTTATGGCTATCATTTCTTTATTAGTTTCAGTTGCGGGCTATTTTGTTGTGGAAATCGTTTTTTTACCTTTTTTTCAGAAGCAATTAGTTAAGTGGTCACTTATATGACTCTATAGTCATGACATATATTTTTCTTTTAAATTATTTTAAAATTGTGAAAATAACTCATTTTTCATTCTGAATTGTACAATGAAATAAAAAAAACATCAAATGAAATTAAATCTGACTCAATTTGGAACATTCCATGCAGTGCATGGCATGCACAGTTTCGTTCGTAAAAATCGGGAAAACGACATTTTTGCTTTTTATCTTCTCATGGGTATCTTTCCTTTTACTTTTGTCACGATTGAATCTTTTTATGAAAGTAAGAAAAAAAAGAAACAAATCAAGGAAATCAATTTTCTTGAATTACATGGAGAAGTTTTTTTTTCAGTCGAATTTGAAAAATATTTCTGTTAAAAATAAAAAATTTCACAAAAAATAAGAAAATCTTTTCATTTCTTTCATTCTTTCAGTTTTGAATTTTATCAACTTTCTTTCTTTGACAAAAGATATGCGAGCTTTTCTTAAATTTTATACATTATTTGAATCAAAATGACAGAAAAATTCAGGCACATATGATATTTGGAATTGGATGCATAAATAGATGTGCAAGTAGTAGCCGTTTGTGTGTTTATTGAAACTCTTTTCTTCGATAAGTTTTGACAAAAGTTTTTTTCAAACATTTTCACTCTGGGGCAAAAGGAATCAATCCCTTGAATTACGGAAATTCGAAACTACACATTTACATCAATTTTACTTTTCGGAGTCGGGATTTACCCTAGATACGATGGACTTTTGGGAAAATTCTTTCGATTTCCTAAGGAGTTTTGAGGAAAATGCAATCGATTCGTTCATTAAAAATAAATATTATATAAATGATTACAATGTAATCAAAGGTGATTTTTTCATTGCAGAAAATGTATTAATTCATCTACGTAATGTGATCAGCTGATTTAAAAATATTGTAAATAATTTCATTTTTGTTCAACAGATGTAGACACATGTCTATTTTGATGTGTAATTCCAATATGGAAATCCACCACACCTTTTTCACATAAGAAATACAAAAAAACGTCAAAACATTCCATTGGAAATCATTCCAAGTAAATTTCTCAGTATTCAGGTTTGTTTACAAAACTTCGTAGTTTGTAAGAGTAGTATAAGTTTTGAAGTTTATATTATGTGAAACAAATGTCGACAATAGCAACACATAGTGAATCAGTCATAAAGCCACAAATTCTTTATCACGAATTGAAAGAGCATTGCAGAAATTCAAAGTTAATTACTGTAATATATTGGATACAGACCCATTCCTTTTGAGGTAAATTGCTATAGTTTTCAAAAAACAAATTGGATTTTAAATTAACTTTGTTGATGGTGATATGAGATAAGAAGTGAAATTGTCATGATATGCCTTTAAATCGATTTCATGACTAATTGAAACGAACGGGTTTTAGCCGGGTTTGAATTTGCAGAATATTTTTTTTAGTGAGACTTCGGTGTTATGTCATTTGGAGATGTTGATGAGAGAAAAATGACCAAAAATAAAATCGAACGATTGAACCAAAGCCAAAACTCTCATTCCAGTTGTAGTTAAAGAAACAAGTCACTTGATTTGTGTGCCAAAGAATCAAGGCTATTCATCTAAATATCGTGCGTATCATGGTCATAGATAGCCACCACTTCATCAAATAGTTATTAGCGATCTAGAGTCAAAATATACACGTGAGACTCCAAATGTTTGTTCGGTTAAAATACTATGGTTTTGTTGATAATAATAGAACATACAAAGACAATACATTTGGAGAGTGTGTGCGACAGTGGCAGTGAGAAACCAAATAACAACACGATGATAATAAATATGCGCATGTTGTAAATGAATGAAGAAAAAAAAACAAATCGAATCTCCTTTATGTAGCCGTACACGGTCGTGCACACACACACACATGCACATTTGCAAAAGCTAATATATATCTTGTGTACAAGAGACCATATAGTACATATATTGCAATACGGTTGTCGTGTATTCGGAACACAGTCGCACAGAGAGCCATGAAAATAAAACACCATACACGCGAGAGAGGAAGAAAGAAAGAAAAAAAAAGTTGGACACGAACAACAACAGCAGGCGAGAAGAAAAAACAACAAAAAACACGTTTATATGCAACACAAGCGAAGAGTGTACCTTGTACATGAACGCACACAACGAACGACAATGGCGAGAACGGCATTCGCGCTGTTGCTATTCGAATAGGCAAGTGAAATGTAACAAGCACACGCAAATTCAAATAAGACGACGACAACGTCGAATAAAAAACCAACAACAATACAACATAAAAGCGAATTAGGAATACTCGCACACACTCTCAGAGACGTGAGAGAGTTACATTGCGTCGCATGACAAAACAAAAATTGAATTGCGTTCAAGATGAAATTGTGTCTGTCTCTCGGCGTGTGTGTGTGTGAGAGTGTGTCTATTTTACAATTATTTGCTTCGGTAATATTTTCGATTGAATTGAAAATGTGTTGCCGTTCGATTTGGCTTGGATGGAGAAAAATACACGAATATGCAATTTGCCGCATTCGAAATTTTCGCTACGGTCGTAAATGTTGTTGAGCTTGAATGCATGCACATATTGTTTGTTGGAATGCACCCTGCATGGGGCTTTAAAAAGAATGTTTTCGTTTGGAAATTAATGACCGTTTTATAGTTCCGTTTCTCCCTTTTATTCGTTTCTCGTCCGTTTATCGAAAGGTGCATATTAAAAGTCGAACAGCATCAGCTGTAGATTGTTTACAATGCGCTACTTTATTAAAGAACCCAAATTAGTTGTATCTCTCTATTCATATTTTATGCGAGCTATTAATTTATGCGTCGGCTTTCCACACTTCGTTCATTGGGTCGTTGTGGGCATATGGGCAAGTGAATTTGTTGCAAGCAGGAAAATTGGCGCGAAATCTTGCATTTTCCTCATTTGCTACGTGCTCAATTGCACATTTTATCCGGATTTTTCAGCAACTTTTACCAAAATCAACTTTTGAAACATAAAATAATGAATAATTTTTCTTTTATTCATTCGTATGCATGTATGTATATGAGTGTATGTGTGAGTGTGTGTGTGTGTGTGTGTGTGTGTGTGTGTGTGTGTGACTATTTGTTGCTTTTGCTGTAAAACAGACAGAGAGATGATGTGGGCTTTCATGTTCCTATTTTGAACATACGTGCTATGAATTATATTGATTAAATGCGTACGCACACATGTACAAACTACAAATCGCAATTGCACAAATACACTCAGAAAGCTTTCATATATTTTTTTCTTCTGTATATTTCATTCGTTCGTTCATTCGTCGCAGAATGGAAAATAACAGCTATAGTTAAATATACGAGGCAACCAACTCACACATTCACAATGTTGCTCTCTCAATCTATGCGATTCAATGTTTATTTTTAACTTATTATTCCGTTTTTTTTTCTCTCGAGGCTTCAAGTCTTAGTCTTTTTCATACTTGCTCACCAACACATACAAATGCACATACAAACAAGCAAGCTCATAAAATTGAATAGCAACAAATTGAATTGAGGCTACTTTCCAGATGAAAATGATGATGACTTATTTCAACATTACACCGATTGAAGACGGAAATGTACAATTCAAATGAGAAAAGGAAGATATCCTTTTTTCCCAAATGGCCAAAGTGAAACATATTGCCGAACGTAGCGCAGTTATGCTCAACAGTTAGGTACTCTTTAAAGCAATTTTCTTAAGAGCAAATTGCATCAGGATCAATATCCAGAAATTTGCAAGCAAAACGGTACTTTTCCTCGGCAATTTTCAATTCATCACCAACAACGAATATCCGTGCAAAAGAGAATCGTGAACATCTCGATTTGCAAAGAAACAGACAATGATATGGGAACAATACATACCGTATGTTGATTGTTTTGGTTTTTCAAATGGATGGTTAAATGAGTGCGATTAACCATATGTCTCCTTGAAACCGTAACCGGTCGACATGATACAAAAATCAACAGGCGATGAAAAGGAAATTGGCAGAAGTAATACCACAGTCTTAGGATCGGTGGAAAAGTGTGAATTTTCTTGGATTTTTCTTCAATCGCATAAAGAAACCACCAATACAACCACAAATTGAAAGTGCAATGCGTACGCACTTTTTGTGTTGCGTATGTTTGTTAGTTTTTCTCTATTTTTTTTTGCATTTCCTCTTGATGTGTTGGTAAAATGTTTATACAATTGAAATTGTTCAAAGTCTCTAGACTAGAATCGGGTTTGAAACAAATACAATCAAATGAATGCATCACGAATTGAAAATGAAACGAAAGAAAAAAAGAAATATATTTCAGGCGCGCTTGAGCGCGCATGCAACGAACAAAAATATATTAGTATTTATCATCATTCTAAAAGTAATTTTGTGAATGCTATAATACTTATGCAATCCATATATACATCGAAAAATGTGATTTTTTCAAATGAGTTTGTAAAAGTGGATGCACTTGCATTCGGATCTTGCAAAAGGGCACCAAATATCATCGAATTTTATAAAATTGAATCGCACATATTCGTCGAATGATTGTGTCTTTGTGTGTGTGTACTGTGTACTTGATAGTGTTTTTTTTTGTTCAATAGCACCGATAAATGGAAAGAAAAAAGGCAAACGGAGCACTAAACATTCAAAATTTACATGCACACTCATACACATGCAAATCGTAAAATCCGAATGCCATCGCCATGAGTTTATATGGGGCCGAACAGCAGCAGCAACAGCAATGCTGCTTTTAGTGCTCTCATAATGAAATACAGTGTGTGTGTGTGTGTGTGTGTGCGCACCACTACGTATGCACAGCATTGGATGTGCTCATTTTTCACTTCGAACCATACTCACATCGTCGCTTCTCGTATATATTACACATACATTTATCGTTCGCATACCAGTATTGTGGATTCTTTTGTACAGTCGACTCTATTTCACATTTCAACAAAACGTAGTCAGTCGCTTACATTTAGTGTGTCAGAAAATTTGAAAGCAGCCACACAACAAAAACATAAATCATTTCGTTATTGTATTTTTATTCGATTTTCAAGTGGCATTCGTTCCATTTTTATTATAACTACAATTTCCGGGGTGATTTTTGTAAACAAATAAACAAACCAAACGCAATCCATTGGACATTGGTGCATTTGTGGTAAATTTTATTTTTATTTCTTTTTAAAAATTTAAAATAGCGAAATTATTTATTCCCCGTTAAAAATCACTATGATTTTTTTTGAAAAGAGTAGCTAACCGTTTCGAATGTTGTAGTGTGATGGTATTATGATTAGAATTTAAGTCCTTTTCATTTGCGAAAATCTAATCGGATTATTGGTGAATTTGAATTTGACGGTCCAATATAGTTCTGCCAGTCTAATTAGATTGTAATGCACTTTGGTCTGTCGAATCGAAAAGGATTCATGACGAGCATAAGGGAGAAAACCGTTAAAACAACGGATTTAATGGAAATTGTTAAGAATGATGTGGTTTTATTTTGCATTTCATATCGAAGAAGATGAAAAATCCTCAAGAAGAGAATATATAAAAATGTTAATCGTCAGGCTGCGAAAAGATATGACGAAAAAAATACCAACACATGCACATACACACATCGATGCGCAATCCATATAGCAGTTAACAGTACACATCGTACCCAATATATATGTACGTTGAGTTGATCAATAGGAGATATAGATGTGTGCATGTATGTGTTGCGTGTGCATGGCAAATGGGCACAGTAAACATCTCCAATATATTTTGCCTAACAAAATAATATTTCGAACGATGTAAATATTTTGTCGGTGTGTGTGTGTGTGTGTGTGTGTGTGTGTCTGTGTGCATGCGTATGTGTGTTTGGTGGCTATGTCGTTCGATTAGCTCCATGCTTCATTCCGAAACAAGGAATATTCAATGATAATAGCAATGGATGAATGATATTTTTTTTATTCTTCTTCAATATGCATGCTGTGCTATATAACATATTCGGTCGAATTGATTTGACAGCGAATGAATCAGTGTCGCGACCAGCCGAAGAAGTATTTCTTTATCAAAAAGAATAAGAAAAATGTCGTTATGTGTCGTGTTGCCTCGCAACATCTTTTTGTTCTTTGCATCTTGCTATCACTATTGTTGTTAATTATGATGTGATTTCAACACATTGCTCTTTATTTTGTCAGTTTGGTGCTGTTTGCTGTTGCTATTTCTTGTGTATTGCGAAGCATATGCGCGCGTATTCGACACATAGTGGCAGAGATAGAAAATGCGAGTATAGTCAACGAGAGAAACTCAACTCATATACACACACACACACACACACATACACGAAGCGAATAACATTCAATTACAATCACGAATAACTATAGTGCGTCATTCGTTTTTGGCATACACTGAACACGCGTATTTTTCTCTCTCGCAGTTAGTGCTTTCGATTCTTTTTGCTGCGGTTTCAATATCTGACTTGAGCATGGACTCACTGACACACAGTGTTTGCTGTTTGTTTCTTTTTTGGCGCTATGTTTGTGTGTGCGCGCGCTCTCTTACATTCGCATTCGAATACCGATTTATATAATGAAACCTAATTTTATTTTTTGGTGTGTTAGCCAAAAATAAAGAGTTTACTTGATTTTCAATTATCATTGTAGCATATATTTACAAATAAGATGGTTTGATTTGTAAATAAATACAGAAACATTCGGGTAAAAAACATAAATAATTAATCAACTCATGGTTAGCCAATGATTTATTCTATGTAATTCAGAATTTCATACATTTTTCGCCTCAAATTTTGTGCATTTGTGGTGGTATTGGTGCAAATTGAATGCGTCGCAAATTAAAATACAGATCCACACACATACAGACAACATATGTATTTGCAGTCATTCTAGTTCAGTCTGAAACATACCAAATAAACAAACATTTCATACCAAATCTATATTATAGACTTTTGTAGGCAACCAACGATATATAGCACCACGTATAACCATATGCAAAGTGTAGAAATTTACATGCACAGAAACACACGCATACATACTCGCGCAAGCACACACACACGTACGTTGTCACAACGTGACCAAAATCAAGTCGGAATTCGGAACGAAGAACAAAACCCAACAGCCAACTCAGTACTATATTTATTCAAAACACACATACGCACACAATTCAATATCAACCATTCTCAATCTCTGGTTGTGGCGCATTTAGCAAGCTTGCATACACTCTCTCACACACATTGACACTGCAACACAATTCGAAACATCGTCAAAATCTCGACGACAAATTCAAAGCCATTCCGTACATTGGTCGGACAGTAACTGTTTTTTTAAATTGTTGTTGAATGGAAAGTGCCACGAATTAGCGTGAAATCCTAGTCAACATTAATTCACACAAATCGAAAAGGTCCTTATTACAAAACAATTGATTGTGAGATTTACGAGTATTAGATTACTTTGGCCACATGGATTTTATGTTGAAGATAGATTAGTTTGTTTTGTATTGAAAAGTTTTTGAAACTCATATCATATTCATGTTTTATAATTGCAGAACACATCAAGAGATTAACAAGCCCGCCGAAGTGAGGTGGACGTGGTGGTTCTCACACAAAACCAGAAGGACATTAACCAAATCCGGAAAAGAATAATAAATTACAAAACCGGATTACCATGGCTACAGCAACAACGTTGCTGCAACAGCAATCACAAATGCAAGAGCATAACATCGAGCTGATGTGTCGCATATGTGCAGTTGATTTTAAAATTGCCACCGAAGGTGTACCCATTTTTAACACAGATCAATTGATGGACAAAATCAAAAACTATCTACACATACAGGTAAGATGAACGGTATTTGGTGTATATAGACATAACTATAGGATAATCAATTGGGAAAATTTGAGTAAACATTTTGGTGAAAATAATCATTTTCAATAAGAATAAACATAAGCGATTGATAAAATCGCGCGAAAAGAAATATTCTT
This sequence comes from Contarinia nasturtii, assembly GCF_009176525.2. Lineage (NCBI taxonomy): Eukaryota > Metazoa > Arthropoda > Insecta > Diptera > Cecidomyiidae > Contarinia > Contarinia nasturtii. The sequence goes on along the minus strand of NW_022198340.1, from coordinate 1,687,497 downwards.
CCCTCACACAAAGAGTTGCCTAAATGTTGCTTTCGATGTTTTGAAAACAAAAACCGCATTTCATCTTTTTGCCTGCGAATGCGGTTCTTTTATTTTGTGTATACAAAATCTATATTCCAACCTCTTACTGCAAATGTTCACCCTTTACTCATTTCAATCACAACGAAATGAAACGGAAATGCAATTCCCAAAATGTGTTTATTTTGTCCCGATGGACACTTTTGAGTAACTCAATAAATTCCATGCCGTTTCTTTTTGTTGACTTTGATCTTTTGCTGATGACATGATGTGCCTTTTTTATCAGTTGGAACTGAGTCGGTCGATAGAGTGTGATGATGTTGCAATGTATATTTTTCCATGTTCGATTCGTAAAATGTTTCACTTTACAGTTTTGTGCGTTTTAAAGTGGTGTGTGTGTGTGCCAAACGTGTGTTAATGTGAGTCTCAAATACATGCACATACACATAGCCATTATGTGATATCATTATTGTGTATGACCAAGAATAAGTTTAAAGTTACAAAATCAGCGTAAATTGGTTTGTATTTGTCACCCACTTACACTCACAACCATCGAACCCAGCAGAAATATCACGCATAACGATCAAAATTCAACTCACACAATCGCATATAACCGAGCTCTTTCTCTCAGTTATCGTTACTTGATTCGCAATAGCGCCAGAAAGTGTCGTGAGCAGAACAACGTTTACCGACTTAGCAAAATGTAAAACCTTGCAATACGAATGAAGCGCGAGAGCGAGTTATTTAGCTGCTGATACTTTATTTTTTCATCATCTTCTTCTTGTTCGTTTAGTCGTGTGTTTTGTGCGTTTCTCGTGTATAAACTCGCAAATTTGTGCTGTATGTATTGTTTAGTCCATTAAGTGGATTCACAAAGTACGGCTCCTAACATTTTCTACATGTCGACACTGTACCGTGTGACACACATTTAAACTTTTGCATTCGTATACACATACATGTACATTGGCAATTTTTCGCTTAACTCTATCGATTTTTATTTTTAAGCATTGGCACAGGGGCCGTAGAACTAGAATTTACTTAGAAGTTTTGCATGCAATTGCACATTCACAAACAAATGCACACAGCTTACAAGCAGTCACAGTCTATGCGAACAGACTACAGAGTGATGCTCCGATTCAAATGAGAGTATATTTTTGAAAACCGAAAATTTAAACGAATTCAACGAAAACTCCAACAACAATGACATTAAAATCAATTTGCATGCATTTGTTATAAGTGGTGAATGTGTTTGTGCGCATTTGATTGACCGAACAAATTTTCGACACACACGCTCTTAATGCCCAATTTCCAATGACACACAATAATTTTACACATTAACACTTTTGAGATTGATTTCATTTAAATCAATTTGTATTTGTGTTCTCTTCAGGTTTTTTGTTCGCTTCTCCTTTTTGCCTCAAGCGCATTAAAATCACATTCATACTTAAAAAATTACGCTCTGCTCTGTGTAGTGATTCGTGTCGTTGATGACACAAAATTTGACACTTATTGCTATAATAACGACTATTTTATTTCAATGTTTCTACATCTCGAATTGAATCCAAACAAATTAAAATAAAAACAAACAAAATATTGCTAATCCAAATACAATACCGAGCTTGTGCATTAATTATGACTTTATAAACAAACATTAACCAGCTGATTTTTTTATGATTTGGATACAAATGAACGGCGAGAGAACATAATTTCATTCGGTTTCGTTGTACTGTTTGTGTTTTTGTTTGTCGCAATTTTCTTTGATGTGAGAGTGATCAGTGTTTTCATAGATTCGGAATTTGGTCGCATACTTTTCCTTCGATAATTTATACCAGAAAGTTTGTCATGTGCTCGTGTGTTTTTATTTGGAATATAATTCAGTTCGAGTTTTTGGTCTTTTAATGAAATTGTCAACTTCGCCTTTCCTCCAAGTATATTTTCACAATTTTTCGTTGTTCGTAATTACTTGGTAAAAATGGGTTTGTAAAAATGTTGTTTCAAAGTTAAGAGTAGTGATTTGCATTCAAAATTGGACAAATTACAACTGCAAGTGTAATAGTTTCATAATGCAGAAATTGCATAAAGTGTTGTAATCTGTCCAAATTAAACCATTTTATAGCCCGATAATTTGTTCAGTGTATTTAAATAATACAAAAATGATTTCAATTTCTCATATCCTCGTTTTTCCATTTGTTCATGATTTACAGGTCAATAATTTGGACAAGTTGTCGCATCTCGTCTGCAATGAGTGCGTTCGAAAAATTGAGAATTTCCATTGCTATGCACTGATGGCGCATAAAAATCAAGAATTGTTCAATATCATGTATTCGGAAAAGATTTATCGTGAACACTGTACGGCATTATCGTCGTTAAACACAACGTTGTATCGTGAGCCGCCAACGCCGCAAGTTCAACAGGTGCAACCGAAACCGCCAAATACAATCACAATTCAGCCAACTCCACCGATTAAAAAGCAAAAGGTTCAACCACAACAAAAGCCGATTAAATTGCCTCCGACAACAGTGATAACACCAGCGCCTCCGCAAACTGCACAACAACTACAACAACAACAGCAGCAGCAACAGCAACAACAACAACAACAGCATTTGCAGCAAACACAACAGGTAATGTTCAAGCTCAATGATATATTATCACAATTTATGCCAAATTTAACGTTTCCTTCTTTCAATACAGCCTGTGGCCGTTTTATCCACGGAGGACATCACAATATTCACGTACCAAGATTTGAAATTGGGTCAAGTTATAAAAGATCAAGAGTTGCAAAAGTTGATATTACGTGCACTAAAATGGAATGAGCCGGGCAAAACAATTGATCAACAATTGGATCGGTTGAAAAATGCCAGTTTTCGTGGTGTATTGAATAATCCGGATTTATTGCGTGATGAAGATCTTGTTCAGTTGCTTGGTCCGTACCTCGATCATGGTTCGTTTGCGCCATTAGATACGAGTCGAACGACATCAGTTGATTACTCGTCAAAAACGATGATGGATCAAAATGTCACCGAAATGGAAGTGGGAGTTGATCCGGATCTATTTTTCCCATACGATGATGATGAGTCAAAGGGCATGGATGTTGAAGTGACAAAAGTGACGAAACCGAAGAAAGAACGAAAAAAAGCCGAATCACGTAAGTCACCGAATAAAAAGACTTCAACAGCAGGTTCGTCGTCATCGTCTGTATCGAGCATCATTGCGTCCACATCACCACCGCCAAAAATTCGCATCAAAGCCGAAGGATTGTTTAAGTCCGCGTTTTCAAAGAATTCAGTCGCGATACCGAAACCGGTCATCGTTGTTCCGCCAAAAATCGTTCAAAATAAAACGACCACAACGCCGGCCATTGTGAAGTCGAAAATCGGCAACGATATGCCATCACTATCAGTCATACCGGAAGCGAAACTTAAAGCCCCGGTAACGGTTGCAACAGTGACTAAAACAAGTGTACCAACACCAACATCAACAATCGTTGATAAGCCAATCATTTTGCAAACGCCGCCGTTACAGCCGCCACCAAAGATACAGATTCCAACGCTATCGCCGGCAAAAGTTTCGACAACAACACAGGCTGAGCCTGTAAAGGCGTCGAAATCCGAACTAAGCACACCGACAAAGGAAAAAGAACCGGAAACACCACCGTCCAATCCAAAGCCAGATACTACGACCACAACAACCGCCAAAAATACAGTTGTCACCACGGCAGCAACAACAACAACGACGAATACAACAAGCAAAACATCCTCAAAAGTCACAGCACCGAAAGCCGAGTCGAAGAGCCGACAATCGCGAAAGGTGAAAATCGATCAGAGTGGCCCAAAAACACGTGCCCGTTCCATTTTCAGTACACGACACAAATGCGCCATTTGCAGTAAACGATTCTCAACCACCGGCAATCTAAATGCTCATCTTAAAACACACAAACCGAAAGGCAAATTTAATTGTGATAAATGCGGTCGAATGTAAGACTGTTACGTCGAATGTAAAATGTATAAAATTGATTTTGTTTTTCAATTTACAGGTTTAAGAGCGCGATGAATTTGCAGAGGCACAATGAATACCATTTGGGAGAGAAGTTTTCATGTCGAACATGCGGACGCGTATACCCTTCTGCCAGTACATTGAAACAACATGAGATTTCGCACAGTAACATTCGACCACACAAATGCAACATTTGCCAAAAAACATTCAAGCGAAGTCAAGATCTAAAATTTCACACCAATCAGGTAAAATTTGCAAATCAATGAAATCAAACCATTTTATTTGCTTCTGGAGAGGAATTATAATCCATATTTTCTTCCCTCTTAGCATACTGGCGCAAAACCTTTTCAATGTCCATTTTGCCCGAAAGCTTGTAAGTCTTAATTTCTGAATAGATTTGAACCGTTTTTACACTTTTGAATTACTAATTCACCACCATTTTCCACAATTTCAGTCGCAAGTTCCGGTAATTGTTTCTCTCACCGTAAGCGTGTTCATTCAGACAAATCGTTGGCGCCAAGCCCAACGACCACCACAACCACCACCAACAAACGATCGAATGCGGTCGAAAATTCAAAGAAACTAGTAAAGGCCTGAGTAACGGAGAAAATTGTTGTCGACACGGATAAGCGGCAAAAATTCTCATTTCTTCATAATTTCATCACGAATTTATCGAAAAATTGTTTTCTCAAAGAGAAAAAAGTGAATAGCAAAATTGAACCAACAACTCAAACGTGATTGAATCATGAATGAAACCAACGAAAAAAAAATCATATTCGAAATTCTGTGATATTTCTTTAAATTAAAGTTTGAAAATCACGATACGATGATGATCATATATTGATGGGTGGACAATTTTAAGTTTAGATAAATTGGTTTAGAATTAGATAGAGAAAACAAAAAAATAATAATGATGTGTAATTTTCTTCGTAAAGAAGTAAAAAAAAAAATAATTCGGATAGTTTGAGTTCTGAATAAAATCGCCACACACAAACAAAGTGAGCGCGTGCGATTGTACTCCAGATTGGAGCACAACATATATAGATAAAACGGCGGATTAAATTTTAAATATATATTGCCATATTTTCACTTTAAGTTCAAAAAAAGCAGCAAAACAATTGTGTTCTATGCTTTTCTCAAACTTTAATTTTAAGCAAGCGAAAAAAAATAAAATCTTATTTTTTGTTATATAAAAAAGCCCCGTTTCATTTGTTTACAATGTGTCATTTGAATTCCGTTAGAATGGTATGTGAATGTGTGCTGTTGTTTTGTTTTTGCATTTCCCTATTATTTCTCATACACATTCTGCGCATATTCCAATGCTTGGAAAATTATTCACCATACATCGCTTCCAGACACGTGGTGTATTTGGCAAATTGACACTTCGTGTCTGTCACACCAATTCAATGTATTGAAACTGGAACGAGCGATTGGAATTGAAGTGCATTCCAATGTGAATGAGAAATAAATTTGATAATATGTGTCAAAACAAATAAGAAAAACCATAGTCAAGCAGCCAGTTTACCAAGAGACGTACGACACATCGTGTGTATTGTACTGCTTTGCTAGTTCGGTCGTACGAATTTTGTGGCAATTAAAATAAAAATACAACACACAAATATCAAGACTCATCTCAGTGACCGTGAATCTTCATCGTCACTCTACATTGTTTTTGTTTTATTTATTTATTTTTTTCTCATTGTGTTTGTGTGTTTCATAGTTTCGAATCAGAATTTTCCATTCGAAAAAATTCGCTAATTTAGAATATTCTGGTGAAAGAAGCGGAGAAGAAGAAAAAAAAATACTGAGTGACGTGCAAGTGTGTCAATGCTGAAATATTGTCCATAAATAAAATTAAAAGACAAGTGGATCCACTTTAGGGAAGAACAACAATAGAATTTAATCGAATTTTCGTTTGCAATTTTGTTTTCGTGTCAAGTGATGGAATGATGAATGAAAGTATCAATCAAAATCTATCGAATTGCTGCGTGTGCACAACTCAATAAAAATTATTGATTGCTTTGAATTTATGCATACAAACAGATTAGAAAATTTTACTTTTGAATTAATTTGCCAGCGACAGCACGTTCGTGAACATTTCTCAATGGAATTTTTTTCAGTTGTTTTTTCTTTCGATACGTTTCGAAAAAATTAAACGAGTAGCGTTCTCAAACGTAATTCACCGAATTATTTTTTTCTGTGTTTATTTTTACTGTCTCCTCAATTTTGAGCTTAGTTGTTGTTTTTTTTCGTGTGGACTTTTGTTCCCGTGTGTATTTGAAAAGAGAAAAATGTGTACCGCAGACAAACGAAGGCAGAACAATCGATGTGATTGTGTTGATAGAAATGCAAATTCTTCGATAAAAATGGCAATGTCACACGCGAAGATTGTGCGACTCAAATCGTTGCCCATATTGTACGGGGTGGCTGGTATTTTTTTGTTTAGTGATATAGTTGCCAAAGTGCATTGCGAATCAACAGATATTGAATTAGACGCAAAAGCAACATTACTGCATCGAATCGATAGTTTCAATCTATTAGTGTATACATTTTTACTAACGTTAACTATTCTAACAATATGGTTATTTAAACATCATCGGGTTAGTTGGCTCCATGAAACTGGTTTGGCCATTATTTATGGTAAGTCAATCAGATTTTTGTGTACGTCGTCATTTTTCAAGTTTTGGTTCTCTGAGGAAATTCCCAAGGGAGAATTTTTCAGAGAATTTCTATCTACGTCGTCGTTTTATCGCATTCGTTTGAATATTAACTGATAGAGTTGAAAAAACGCTTCACTCTCTAGATTTGCACTCAGAATTCAAATGAAAATATCAAAGTATTGAAATTGGTTTTGGAGTGATTTATTTCAATAATAATATTTTCGACAATCTATCGTGATAATGATAGCTAAACACAAGCGAAATTTCAGTCACTTTCTTTTTTTTTTTTAATTGAAATCAAGCGCGGTTTACCTTCAATTTTAATCAAGATTATGACTCCATTAGATAATTAACCTGAAAAAAAAACTGTTCAACGAGTATTTTTGATTCAAGGAAGTGAGACTCGAGCGGAAAAAATTCGATGCAAAGTCATTGCCATGCGAATGTATGTCATCTGCCGTGAATTTGATCGATATAAATGTGTTTTTTTTTTCTACTGTTTCGTGTTTGTTCGTTCGTTCGTCATTCGAACTGCTACAACTATATTATTGTATAGACAATAAATGAGAAGTAAAACTAGTAAATGCGATGCCAAACGAACATATGTTTCTTCTCTTTTCGTACTGATATGAAACTGAGTGTCTGTTTAATGTCTGGCCAGTGAATGAGCGAGTGAATGATTTGAATACAAATGCCATCAATTTGCGGCATATTCATTTCACTTGAAACAACTCCGTTATACAGTTTGACATTATGATAATCCGAGTGTGTCATACGATGACAACTGAAAACTGAGTTGCGAACTGCAATTTAGTCACATTAAATCACTTTTATTTGCATCAATTACTCCAGTTTTCGAAGAATCGCCATGAAACACGAACCGTCTCTATTCATAATATGAGAAATGTTGTTGTTTTTTTTGCTTCAACTCTTGGGTTTTCAGTTGCTCTCCTCAATTTCATACTTATGTTACTCAGAGTCAACTTACTATGAACAAAAATGCAAATAAAACTAGTTATGTTTTTTCGAAGAAATGAAGATGTTGAACGAGTTGACAAAGATATTTCATTTTTTTTTTGCAGGTTTATTTGTTGGTGCATTGATACGATATGCTGCGAGTAAAACAACAACCACCCATATATCGGTTTATCCGAATGTTTCGACGACAACGTACAACCAAAGCCTCCCACCCGATTCACTATGGTTCAATGTAATTCAATATACATTTTTTTCTTCTTAATATCTTCTATCGACTCCAGTCATAATCACGAATGATTATGTATTTTTACCTCTATTTTTGGTCCTGTATCACACCGCACCATGCATGCACTGCACATACATATCGGTGGCAATAACATATTGGCCATTTACAATGACATTGTCGCATATGTTAGTGTCATTCGATATTGGCATGCTGAGGGTTTCTTTCGCCGTTTATTTTTTTTTATTTCATTTTCTCTGTCATTCGTTCTCTATTCCATTTATATTTCTATTTAATTGCCATTAATTATTTGTGTTCAATTAATTGGAATTGCACTTGATGTGGTTATTTATGTTCATATTTGTTTAGTTTCCTGGGGATTTGCCCATAAAAAATGTACAGGATCAAACATATGCTTATACATTTCGTGGACAAATGGTCAACAGGGAGGAGAATGGAATCGATTTGAAGGCTATTTTCGATCCAGAAATCTTTTTCAACATCATTCTACCGCCGATTATATTCTATGCTGGCTATTCACTCAAACGGGTAAAATCAATTTTATTCAATCGGGTTTAGTTCAAATTCAATGCAATTTGAGCCATTCATCGCTTGTAAGAATGTTCGAGAAAATTTACTAATAGGCAATTTGATATTTTCAATATGCAGAAATACTTCTTTCGTAATTTGGGCGCTATTCTGACGTTTGCCATACTTGGAACCACTATATCTGCTCTGCTTATCGGTTCGCTTCTGTATGTTGCCATTAAATTCTTGCCGGGAAGTCTAAAATTCACATTTCTCGATACACTTTACTTTGGAGCATTGATATCACCGACCGTAAGTCATGTGTTTTTGTATTCAAATCCAATTAACTTTGTGCTCTAATGTATACAGTATACTATACATTACTACTTGATAAACGCAAATTTATGCATGAACTGTGTTTTATATTCATTTAGGATCCATTGACAATACTGGCTATATTCAGTGCTTTACATGTTGATGTTAATTTGTATGCGCTGGTATTTGGCGAAAGCGTTTTGAACGACGCTGTGGCTATAGTAATGAGTAGGTAAGTAATCTCGCTCACTCTCTCTCTCTGTCTCTATTTCGAACGAAAGCGACAATTATATTTCGGTGTTGATATCAAATTTTCGTTTACAACCAAAAACACGAGTTTCGACATTGTCACAATTTGTAGCGTTTGTTTTTGTTTACGCAGCGTTAAAGTGGTGGTGGTGCTCTAAAATGAATTAAATAGTCTATTCTCGTGCTGAAACGAATAAATTTGGAGACGTCTCAATTTTACGCTTTGCTTCATTACACCAGCTGATTCATTCGATATAACAACAAATGACATTAATTTGCAATATAATCGCACACAGAGGCTCTTATTAATTATGCGCGAAAGCACTTTTTTTGTCGATTACCATTTACAGTGTTGCTATTTTTGGATTTTAAATTAACGATAAGAGTTGACTATTGACAGAGTGTAAAACCATTTTTGTGCTATTTTTCCACTGAATAGTGAATTCATTGGAAAAATAAATGGTTGCCCTTTGGTTTTTTTTCTAACAATTTTGCGCTGCAAAATGCCACATCGTTTGAAAAATGTCATTTTAACTATTGTTAGCACAAGTAAAACAAATTTCGATTTTTTGTTTTCAGTTCAATTCAAAAGTACGATAAACATTATTCGAGCTCGGGTGGTTTTGAAGCTGGAGCATTCTTTCATTCTGTCGGTGATTTTTGTCGCATTTTTTCGCTATCGCTTGCAATTGGCGCAGTTATGGGTTGTGTAACGGCGTTAATGACAAAATTTACACGAATTCGTGACTTTCCGCTGCTTGAATCGGCTTTGTTTGTTCTTATGTCATACAGCACGTTCCTTATAGCCGAAGTAACGGAACTAACAGGTAAAAAAGAAAATTAAATCGAGTTTCATTATACAATTGAATTAATTTAAACGTTGTTTCGATTTGCAGGAATTGTTTCCGTTTTGTTTTGTGGCATTTGCCAAGCACATTATACGTACAATAATTTATCGGATGACTCGCGTCTTCGTACCAAGCAAATATTCGAACTGTTGAATTTTCTAGCGGAGAATTTCATATTTTCGTACATCGGTGTATCCATGTTCACTTTTCCCAAACATCATTTCGATTTTCTCTTTATTACCACGGGATTTGTACGTATATCAGCAAGCGCAGCACGTTGAACAAGTTGAACAAGTGCTTCAATTCATTTTCATTACAGATTTGTGCAATGATTGGACGAGCTGCTAACATTTATCCACTCTCATTTCTATTGAATCTTGGACGAAAGCCGAAAATTCCCATGAACTTTCAACATATGCTTTTCTTTGCGGGTGAGTCTATCTCGACAAATTATTCGACACAAATTGGATTTTTTTTATCGAACAACTCTTTTGGCTCTAATTTTTTATAATCAATTTTTCATTTCCATGTCGACTTTTCACTAATTTGTCCGGGGTTTCTTTTTGAAATAGGCTTGAGAGGTGCAATGTCCTTTGCGTTGGCCATTCGAAATACAGTTTCCGAAGCGCGACAAGCCATGCTGACAACGACCTCGTTAATCGTAATTTTTACAGTGATAACTCAAGGCGGTGCCACGAATTTTTTGCTCAAATTCTTCCAAATACCGTAAGTCCCACGAACTCAAAAAAATACCCATAAAACATAACAAACAATTCTGGTTTATTGAAAAATCGTTTTAAATTGCTGTTTTTTTCGGCTAGATTTGGTGTGGAAGACGAGACTGAAGCGCTGAATCATCACGAGGGCCGCAGTGTAAGTATTATTTTATTTGTTGATTCGTCAATAAAAGTGTTAACGAAACATCATAAAAAATTGCCATTGATAAGCTTTTGTTGCACTAGTTCGAGTTGCCGTTGAATTTACCACTTTTTCTTTGATTAATTAATTTTGAATTGGAATTTCAAACCAAACAAATCCATTTGGAAACAATAGTCATATTCTTCTTATCTATTTTTATTTTACATTTTATTTACTGTCAACTTTTTTGTATCAAAACACACCCACACAATACAATCGTGTCTCTATTCGTGTTCGTTTTGCATCGTATAAAAAATCGAAAAATCACAAAACAGGTTTACAATTCCATGGAAAATACATCAGCGGTACGTAAAGTATCTTTGTCCTCAATATTTTTTCCCACTTTTCACTGTGTGTGTTTTTTTTTGTTTTACTCACTGGTCATTTTGTGTCAAAAAAGCTGTATTTTGTTTACATTTCAAAACACATGTTTTTGTTCTTAAATAAAATCATTATTTTCCATTAATTTCACACAAATTAAAACACATTTGGAACATGACAGTCCATCGACACAGGATTGAATTTGGCGCAACTACATATAAATCCGAGATGTTCTCTGGTGAGAAAAACACAATACTCATCGCATTCTTTGTGTTCTTCAGTTGTTTATTTAGCGTTTGTTTTGTGTTTTTTTGCGATTTTCATAGCTTATCAATTAAAACCAAAAACTTATCATTTTCACGTGTTATTTTCCAATCATTTTCATGTTCATTTATTGGTTTTTTTCATTCATTATTTCAAAAGTGTTGCCAGTTTTTTGTTGCGACGATTATTTCATGACATTGGTACGTTTTTTCGCCCACAGGATATTGAACATGGAGCATCTCCAGATGTTCCAGCAAATGTTTCGACAGTGCCAAAGAAATGCGAGAAAGCGCTTTTAGCTAGGATTTGGGGAAATTTCGATAAAAAGTAAGTTCATTTCAAAGTAATACTTCCATAAAATCGTTTAACATTAATGATAAGATACTACTTTTTACATATTTTATGAGTTAATGAAACTATTCGATGAATTAATTTTTTATCCTTTAGTTATATGAAACCTTTATTAACGCATTCGCGACCTACTTTATTGGAAACATTGCCGGTGTGTTGTAATCCACTCGCCCGGCTACTTACGACAACCGAACAATTGACGCAGGTATAATATAAATTTAACTTGTTAATTAGATTATCTCCTAAAATTCATCTTTTTTTCTTCTTCTTCTTCTTTGCGTTTAAAGAACTATCGTTAAGTTGTGCGCTTAAGATTTCTTTTTCGTAACGTCGTTGAAACTAGAACTAAAATGTTGACTTTAAGTTGAATAATACAAATTAGTTATCATTTTGCATGGAATTCAAACATCAATTTTGCATGAAACCTCCTTTTTTTAGAAAAGAATCTCCTCCGCCCTAACTAACCAGATGAAAATTATAAAACAATAATAACAAATATATAAAATAATAATCTAACAAACATCACATTCTGCATGTATCTCTTTCTATCATCATGAAATGGAATTGTGTAGGAGCGAACAAATATCCGTCATTCCGATTCGGATTCGGATCTCTGCTTAAATGACAACGACGACTATCGTTCGGGTAGCATAAGTGGCAGCACGTTAAACAATAACATTGGTACGCTTGATTCACGAGTGCGACGCAGTTCAAATGGTCGTGTAAGTATCCGTTTGGTGTCGGACGAACAGAGCACAATAATGGCTACATACAAGAATGTCGATCATTGAAATGACCAAATATTTAATCGTGATGAATCAAAACTAAATTATATACTAACTAGGAAAAAAAATTAAATCAAATATTATATGGATGGTCTCTAGTCATTCCACCTTTTATATGAATACCTAAAACAATAACAAATAGTAAGGATTTTCTACAAAATTCAGCGACACAATATCAGCAAACGAGACTTAACATGAAAACCGATAATTTGCTGCTTAAACTAACACATTTTCCGCAAGCTCATCGCTTTTACATATTTTACTAACGCTGCCATTCTTCTATCTTTATCATTTTTATCCCCGTTTTTTGTTATTGTTTTCTTATCATTTATTATTCATATCATTGAGTATTTTTTGTGTTTTTTTTTTCTTTTGTTCGCAGGGCCATGAAAAGCCGTAAATTTATATTGTCTTATGGCACACATAAACTGTGCGTGTGTGTTACTTATAACTTATTACGTGTTACGCAAGTGTCAATCATGTTTGTGTTTCTATTTGAGAATTGCGATCATCTCACCTTTCCCGTATTCATTTAAATAAGTGTGTATAGAGAAACAAATCATCTGTGTTTATAAAATGTGATCGATCTTGTCTAATTTCTACTGCTATTTGTAGATTGTGAAAGTTTAGAAGGTAAAACCTTCAGTTTTTTTGCTTTTCAAAAGATATTTTCAAAATTAAGTGTGTTAAAAACGTGTTCGAGTGTGTGTATCGCCAATAGATAGCCTGATATTGCAGAAGTGTGAAAATCAATCTACAAACCACAAAAACCGTATATTTAACACGAATATATTATTCAGATCACATCAAACACGTTCCCTTGTGAAAATCGATGTTTTTTATGAATAAGAATGTATAAAGAGAAAAATATTTGAACCAATAATTAAAAAAAATAAATAAAAAAAACTACCCTGTAATTTAACTAATTTAATTGGTGATTTGTGTGCAAAGGAATTTCATTGCCCATAACCGGAACCACAGACATGTTACCCATTTATTTTCTTTTCTACTATTATTGAATACCATTTTTTTCTTTAATTTAATTTAATTTATACATTTTATGTGATTTTTCTTTGTTGTGAACCCAGAATTCAGTTAAAAACTGCTTGAATTAAGCTATATGAGCACAAGTGTGAAAGATATAAAATGGATTTAAGGATTTTTGGTTGAAAAAATAAAGTACAGTATTTACTTTTAATAATATGAAATAATTTCTTTGGTATTTTCATGAAATTTTGAAATAAATCATATAAAATTCCTTTATTCTAAATGAGATAATATTCCGAGTTTCGGACGTTGAAAGTGTTTTACTGTACTTTATTCGGAGCTATTTGAAATCAACCTTTGATCATTTAGCTAAGAGATGGTTGTGACCTTAAGCCAAATATGTGTATGGAAATAAAGAATGCAAATGTAATTTCAATAATTTCTTTGTTATTCGTAATGCTATTCGATAATGTTGTTCGATATTTTAAGAGAAAGAGAGAGTGAAATAGTTAACTACTCTAGGTTTAATTTAAAATATGTTAAATTAAATTCTATTGTTTAATTGTATAGATTTATTTATACGAGTATGACTCAATATGCGTAATGTGCCAGAGCCGTAATCATGTATCTCATTGGCTTAAGAAAGCAAATAAAATTAATAGGATTTCATTCGACAAAATTCTTTCAAATTCACATCAGATTCTGTCAAATTTTAACTTTTCATGCTTGTCTGCAGCAAAAAAAAACAATGCATCCAAAACGATTTTAGTGGATTTTTTGAGAGAACACTTTTTAAAACACACGCAACTCAAACAATGAATGCCTGAAATCTATTAGATCTTAGATGTATTGAATTACATTAGGGAAATTTAAAAGAAAAAAAAATTCATTTTAAATGATAAAACAATTTAATTGTCAACTCAAGAATAAACTTTGTCAAAACTTTGGATATTACTGAATATTTAAAAAATGTAAAAAATAAATTAAAAAAAAAAACGAATAAAATTGTCTATTGAACATATTTCATTGTAGTTTTTCATCTTTGTAGTAACTAGTAATGAAATGCTCGCTGTACATTTTTAGAAACCGTCAATAAATGTAAACCATCAAAGAAGAAATTCTTCCGAAGATATAATTTTAAGTCGAATTTGTGTAACTCGACAGTGTATCTACCGAATTATCGCTTTGATAACCCTACATTAAATTAACCGAAAAATATTTCAATTCAACGATTGGATCGTATCTCAAATTAACCTGCGTCAATGAATAAGAAAAGGTAAACCAAGTGCTTGATTATTCAAATGCTTTAAAATTAAATTAAATATCTACTCCACACACACACACACACGTGGGGAGTTAGAGAATCTTCCATCGGGCGCGTCCTCAGGTGGCGGATAGAGGAATGCCCTCACCAGTGCATGCCGATGGGTAAGTGAGAAATAAAATACCACTCGTGGACCAAAACCGTCAACGATGACCGCTTCACACATGGCATTGATACCGAACACGGATTGGAACACAGCAATGGGCCGGCGTCTGCTTCCGGTGGTACCTGAGTAGGCAAATTGACACCTTGTTCAAACGGCTTCCATGCTAAGGCTGTAGATGTCCCCGTCCCGATAAAACCTTGGCAGGCCTCAAGGAACGCTCAATGTTTCGTTCAGGTGCAGTTTATCTCCTGATTACCACTGATCCGGCTCTGAGCACATGTCCCCATAAGGGCTTGTGCCAACCCTAGCATGGCCTCACTGCTCGCATAGACAACTATAGAATCATATAGGGACTACACATCCGAACGTTGATAACGACATGGAAAAAAACCAAAAACCCATGACCGAGACAGAGATGGTATGTAAGAAATGTTTTACTGACGTAAATTTGTATACTTACTTTCAAACAAGAAATACTTTTGTCGAAACAATAATAATTCACAAAAACACGATCACGAAATAGCAGATGAATATGCGCTGATATTCTCATGCCAATTCGTAGCTATGTTTATCAGTGCCCATATAACTCATTTGCGGAGTAATTTTGTCGATGACGGGACTGTGCGGAGTTCGGCGGAGATAGCATCCAAATCTGTTCATAGATTTATTTTGTCCAAACGAACATCTTAGTAGCCGTACACACAGCTAAGTTACTAATCATCTGCGTAAGAATGATGCACATAGAAGTGCTGTTACCCTCGTACACACAGAGTTTGTATGTCATCTCCGCCAAACTCCGCACAGTCCCGCCACCGTCAAAATTACTCCGCAAATGAATTATATGGGTGAAGTGAACCAGTTTGACATTTCTCATACACAAACAGATTGCTGCTATGCACACTGTGTAGCGCATCGCAGTGCACGATAAAAAAATTTATTGCCAATACTTTAATATGCTAGAATCGACATGAACATTTTTTCACAAGTATTCTTAGCTTCTTCTCTTTCTTAAATATTCTAGTAGCTTCTAGTATGCTTTGATTTTGTATAGTAAAAATTGGTGGCCTCCCCCTAGGCTAATGGTCATTCCAAATTCTGTACAGGCCCCTTGTCTCTGACACAATACTGCAGATCTTTTCAGAACTACCAAATAGTACCAGATCATCACACAAGAGATAAACCCCACAAATTATTTTAGGATTCCTATTAAAAAATGAATTTGTTAGGTTTCCTTATAAAATCGCAATATTTTAACAGGAATCCTAATAAATTGGCGCGCTTAAACGTCAAAGCCAACCTCACTGTGTTGAAACAAAACATATTTTATTATTTAAAGGTTTCCTAATAAAATGTTGCCATATTATAAGGAAACCTTACAAATTAATATTTTAATAGGAATCCTAAAATGATTTGTCAGGTTTATTTTTTGTGTGATCTGCTAAGGTACAGTACGTTGTTTTACGTATATATAGAGCCATCGATTTTTTAGACAAAAATTTCAAATATCTTAAAAATATTTTTGGTGTCGCTAGATACACTCTAAGCTACGGCGCACAACAGATTTGACAGTTCTCAAAACAGTACAGTGTTTGTTATGCAATCAAAACATGAATTCCGAACATTTTTCAAAACGTTTTGAAGCAGTTTTTTGCATTTGCATCCGTTTGGACCAAAATAGTCAATAGTGAAGGTCGAAAAACACATCAAAAAGTCAAGAAGGTTCGTAACAAAGTGGATCCAGCAGTATAAGCATGAAAAAAGCAAGATAAACGGATAGTCAAGTTGTTCGATGAAAATTTAGGTATTTCGTTGACAATGAGCGCTAATATCGTAGATTTTTCTTTATCGATTCCACCAATACGACATCTACTAAAAAACTCGCCGATTTCAGTTACTAGTGGTGTTTTAATACAGCTCGTGTGAACGTACAAAAGAACACACTGACTCCGATTCTGTGTATACGTATGTATTACAAATTCTGCACTCAGTCGTCAATCGTAGCTGCTTGTGCAAAATTTACAATACATACGCATACACAGGATCGGAGTCTGTGTGTTCTTTTGTATTAGTTCGTCTGTAATACAGCTATATAGTTCGCTGTATAGTTCGCTCGAGCTGTGTCAAAGCAACAGTAGAAACAAAAATCGGTATCTTTTTCAACAGATGTCGTATTCGTAGAATCGATAAAATTAATTTGTATGGGGAATATCCGATACTAGTTCCCATCGGTCGTTGTTTGTTTTTTTTTTCATTTTTATTTTATTATTTCTTTTTTTTTTTTTCAAAATGATCTTAATGACTGAGTTTGATACATTTTTTTTTCCAATCTAAAAATGGTATATAGTCCAAAAAAATTGATGTCGAACTGTATATTTACTGTAATTTTATAATACAATTTTTATTCATTAATTTTCAGGAAAAGTTCGTATGATTTTACTAATTCTAAATCCAAGGCATGATTATGCGTTGAGATTTTTAAACATGGATCCATGAGCACGATGAATAAAATTAACAAAACCGAGGCGTTCGTATAGATGTCTAGCTCTCGGGTTAGAATCCGAAACAAACAAAGTGAGTTTCATGATATTTCTTTCGATGGCGTATTCTTCAGCTCGTTGAATTAGTTGAGTGCCAATACCTACCTATATTGCGGAATTCTTCATTTACGTTAATAACCTCGATTTCTATCTTGCGGCTGCTTAGCGATGCAATTAATAGGCCGGCCATGCTGTTGTTTACCTGGGCTTGAAATGCAACTAATGTATCGCATTCTTGCATTACAGGTTGGGCCAGTGAAACTTTCCTTTTTTCTCGTACCGTGGTCACTTCACTTGTCTGAGGTAGCGCCATCTGTTGAAAATTGTTTTTAGCTGAAAAACAATATGCTATCAAGTGAACACGGTATTTATTAAGATGAATCCTGATAAATATTATGATAAAACATAATAAGTATTATATAGTTTTGCGTTTTGCGATATCGTAATAAATTTTTATTAGGATGATAATTATTATGATTTTATTAACTTATCATGATAAAATCATAATAATGTTATTAGGATTACATCCTAATACTTATTATGCGAAGCCTGATCATGCCCGTAGCTAACAACACCTCTAATGCGTATTCCGAGTACTAATTGACGTTTGTGACAATATGGCCGTCACGGTTTGGAAATTCATAATGAATCGATTAAACTGCGTTAAACTGTTAAAATAAAACAGTAGAAATAAATAGATTTTAATTTTTTACATTTTTGAAAATAATTTTTTTTTTGTTTTTTAATTTTGTGAGATTTTCTGTCCACAATATTCAAAAATATTAAATCAATAAAAATGAATTGGTTGACATAACCTCACTTTTGTGTCACAATCGTGATAAACCGATTAAATAATTATTAAAACAGTAGAAATAAAAATATTTTAATTTTTTACGTTTTTAAAAATAAAAATTGTTTGTTTTATTAAGATGAATCCACGGTATTTATTAAGATGAATCCTATTAACATTATTATGATTTTATCATGATAAGTTAATAAAATCATAATAACGTTATTAGGTTCCGATCCTAATAACGATATTGGTGGGAATGCTTATTATTATTAACTTATCATAATAATTTTTCATTACGTGCAAAACTATAAAGTATTAGCAGTCTATGTATTTCGGATGGATATCCATCCGAGATATTTTAGAATATCTGGATATTTAACGCAACTGCACTGTGCAGAGCTGTGTGCGTCGCACATATAATCTCCGAATTTTGGGACCATTTTTTGCATTTATTCGAAAAAAATGGTTTTCTATAACCAAATCACCCATTATTCTGCATGGAAGCATGAAATTCACATCAAAATCTATCAATACATTTACAGTGTCAAACTTCCTCAATAGTGGGTCCTCAAAACTAGGTATAGACAAGAATTATTAATTTCGAGTGTCAGATTTCTAAAGTAACAACAATTTGATAGTAAAAATTGGATTTATTGGTAATTCTGTTTAAATTTTACAATTAATATTTCCATATTTATTATCCTCACCTATTTTATAGATGAAAAGTTGTTAAATTTATTGAATCCAGTCGCTGTTATTGATATTTGCTGCTCAGTTGGAATGATTGTTTTAAACTAATTCGCTGATATTTCAATAGCTTCACAATCAACCAGTTCAGACATTGTTTCGTTACACAGTAAATCATTGAACAATTTTATTTGCTGCATTGTGCTAATACCACTAACAGGCTATAGCCTGAAAAGATATATCTTTTCATTTGTTATCAATACTTATATGATACAATAGAATTGATAAAATATAAATAGATGTTTCATTGAAAAAGAAATAAATGCGATTTTGATATTTTTTTTGTGATATTCGGTGATTACATTCATCCGCTACGTAGGCGACTATTTAAGTTTCTTCAATATGTATGTTTTAGTATTGCCCGATGCAAACCATTGTCATATTCGTGAAGTTGGACATTTTTCATGACCATTTGACTTAACAGGACGAATTTTAGTTTTGTGGTATGGCTACGACAGCAGCTTAAACATGACACTCCAAAAAGTGCACTTTTTTGAATATGCACCTAATTTCAAGTACGAAAAATATATTGTATCCAACTGATTTTGGTCTCTGGTGGACAGAGGGGTCCCGAATAATTCGTACACGGAGTATTGTGCATCAATTCGATCTTTTGGGTGGTCAAATAGTCGACTGTTTGATGGGCTTCTTTTTGCCATGTTTTGGGATTATAAGTTTCAGAGTTTTGGTCTCCATATTCCCGTGATGACTTTTGACAATCAAATGGTTGTGTACTATTCAGCATTGAAGGACCTTTCATCCTCTAAAGGCATGGTAGCAACATGACACATAACACTGTAAAATAATGAGGTCCGATTTTCCCTATCACTTCACAAACGAACAACTTTTGTTCGATTGTGTTCATGTTTGAAGACTCAGAGAGTCAACCAAGTTTTTGTTTCAGGTCCAAACTACTGGAATCATGTCTTGGCTTCTATTGCGATCGTATAGACGTGTTTTTATTATCCTATGTCAAATTGGTTATGATTTTTTGGATGTGATTAAAATCAATCGATTTTTGAGCAACTGTGGGTTGACACGTAAAGATTTATTTTTTTCATGTTGTAATTCATGGAAGAACCAAATGATTGGAGTCTCTGTGATCCTTGGGCATACCACAATTTAACTGTAAAAGAAACTTCGATCCTAACTCAATCGGCACCAGAGTTTTTCTCGATGACATCAATTTTCGAAGGACCATCGCGCAATTGATCACTGTAGCGAGCACCATGACGATGGGATTCAGTGAACCAGTTGTATACAGTGGCAAGGTATGGTACTTCCTTCCCATACCCCGACTTGAGTCGGAAGTAATACTGTTGAGCAGGCAGCTCTTTTTGAAAACTTATGAGAAATAATCTTTTTTGTAAATTTCATTTTTTTGCGAAGTTGACCTTTTCCAACTGACACCGTGGCCATACCACAAAACTAAAATTCGTCCTGTTAAGTCAAATGGTCATGAAAAATGTCCAACTTTACGAATATGACAATGGTTTGCATCGGGCAATACTAAAACATACATATTGAAGAAACTTAAATAGTCGCCCTCGTACATATCTTCTCTTCAATATATTGAAGTCTATAGTCCATGATTTCGAATTTGATTCCACAGAGCACATTTTTTTCCACATTATGTTTTGGGCAAGCAAAACGAGAGACCAACAGTTTTATTTGCATACGGGCAGTGTCAATAAAAAAGAAATGACTACAATTAAAATCAATAAAATCGTTTATTGAACATGATTTTCTTCATCATTCTTGAGACAATAATTGCTAATTTTTTAGATAGATTATGGTATATATTTATTGTGACAGTTTTGTGAGCAGCAAAGTTGTAGAGAAGAACGTAGTTGTGTGCGTTACGAAAAAGTTAATGTGTATTTATGAATCCACGGTGACCAGTCTCTTCATTTTATTTTGGATTTTTATTATTAATTTAAACTATAGTTGATTAGGATTTATGGTTGCCAAATCCACATCGTTTTTGGCAAATATACTCTATCAAGGTCACACCCATTTTGGCATTCATATTTCTTAAAAATCGAACAAAATTTATACGTAAAAGTGCAATATCTATCTAAAATAAAGAAAAACAATTTTTTTGAATTCCATTAAACTAGAATCGACCACTAAACGAAAAAATAATAATACTATCTAACACCATTCAAAGGGAAATGCCATTTTAACATTCCTTTTGTATTTAATCGAAGCCTTTGTGCATTCTTATTTAAATATTCTTCACTTTATTTTCACTCACGTGCAGAACCATTGACTGAATAGTAGTGAATACTGCAAACCAGATTAAATATTTAACGAGGCCTAATTTTGGGTAATTGTCAGTCAACATAGTGACAATCAGTGGCAATTATTTTGGATAAATTACACAAACTGAACTTGCATGAAATTCGAACAACCTAAACTTTTTCCTTCAATCGATATATTCACGAATATGCCCATTATATTAGGGAAAAAAATCACTTTCATACAATTGAAATCTGGCCATCTGACCTTAGGCTATATAGAATGTAATTTGTAAATTCATCTATCATCTGTGCATTTTTTGAATAATTTAATTATTAAAAACTATTGACCTAATTTTCTGTTCTAATGAATTTGGATACAGAACGCGAGACTCAATGATTTTTCCACAGAAGTACCACGAGTGTCGATTTTTTCAAATTGTACTAATAATTTGAATACGAAACACATTTTTTAGAACGAGTTAAGGTAAAACCTCAACGGATAGAGAGTTAGATTTTTGAATATTTTTATTGCTCCAAACCACAATTGATTATTTTTATCGCTTTACAATCGAATCAAAAAATAAAATAATTACCGTTCGCGTAAAAGTTTTATTTTAAAATGTTTATGGACTTCCGATAGCTACAACCTCATAAATAGTTGATTTATGGTTGCGCAAAAAGTCCTATGACTAATGACTAACTTATTATTCTAGTAACGTGGAAAATGATAAAGTTGTTTGAACCATAATAATTGAATGATAACGATGTAAGCGAACGTTTACAAATACGAACGAATACCAACTGGAACATCTCCATCGCACTCATTCGTTTACATCCTTATTGAATGTAAAGTTAATTTTTTTCAACGTGAGCAACAAATGAATGCTTTCAAATTCATAGCACAGCCATTACGATTTATATCACCGCGACTCCATTCGGACGCCGTAACGCCGTTAAGAATTAAATAGCACTGTTGAATTAGTATGATGAGACAGCAGATGGCCATCACTGTAGCGTATATCGAACCGACAAAGCAAAGTGCAATGCTGAAAATAAATTGATTGAAAATTATTTATTCAATGATTGTGAATTTTGTTGAAAATTACGTAGATGAAGTTGTATATTATTAATGTGTAACTTACTCGTATTGATCGAATACATCGCTACAATCGTCGGGTAGTAAGACGCTTATGCTAAAAATGCGAAACACAAAGAACGGATGACAAATGGATGTCATCGATAGATTTGCACCGAATAATAATGCAAACATTGCCAATAAACAACCGGCCAGAAAGAATTTGTGATTCGATTCGCCGATGCAACAATCCAACCAGACACTGTGATGATCTCGTTTTGCTATGCATTGTTGGCAGATTTTACAATGAAATGCTCGTGGTGGAATGTAACGACGACACTTTGGACACACATTATTTGTTTTCGATATCATAAAATCGCAAGGATCGGAGTCATTTTCGGAATTGTCATTTGAGGGATCATTTTCATCGACCGCTTCATCGTCAATTAGCAAACGTGCTTGATCAGTATCACGAATATTATCGATGTCATCCATTTTTGGTGCTACGTAATTATCGAGTGCTTTTTGTCTGGTCTAAAATAAATTCAAGCGGAAAATGACATGTGTGTTTAAGATAATTGTTGGAATTGCCAATTGATGTTGTTGTTATAAAAAAAATGGGACTGACCTTGTAAAAACAAAACGCTGCTATACATAGCGTTGTGACAAATATGAAATTTTCTTCTGGCAACAGTTCCATCAATGGCACGGTCATTTCATATATCAAACACAAATATACTGCCGACCAAAATGTCCACATGAAAAAGAATTTTGTACGTGGCGCATACGATTTTCGAAGCCATTGGGCATAGCCCAAAAACAATGGCATCACAATACAAATCACTATCATAAAATAAAAACTAATGGCCGCAACACCAAACATTAACGGCAACAAAACAATCGGTAATATTGCATCGATTGAGATTTGTACACCGCCGAGCATCCGAACTCGGTCTCGAATATTTCGGACAATATTTTGCATTTTTTTTACAATTTAAAACAAAAAAATCACCTACTCAAAAAGCGAAATTAGGTCTGTCTGAAACTACACATGATTGAACACTAATAGACTATTAGAATTGATAAAGTGACCAAAGGGAGAAATGGTTTTAAGCATTGTTTACATCATCAATGATTGTGTATTTGACAGTTGACGTTTCATTGTGTCAAAAATACAAACACATATACATTCACAGCGGACGACGACATACGCAAAAGCAGAAGCACGAGTGCGCTCACACCATGAACTGTTGTGTGTTTTCATAGGAATTTTTGTTTATCGGTCGACCAATGAATGTATTTGACTGCGTGTTGAATAATCAGTGCGCATAGACCGTGCGAAAAAACAACATTTCAGCAACGGCCGAGAAGGAAAAAAAACGAAAACCAAATTATGGCAAATTAAATTGAAATCGATTCAATTTTTGACTGAAAAAAGACGAGATGTAGATTGGCAATTTCTGTGATAATGTGATAGAAAAAATTCGAAATAACAAAACCCAGTGACAAACAAATATTCATATGTACAAAAAAATCGTTTTAAAATTTTAACCTATATTTGTTCTCTTGAGTATATTTACTATATATATACATTGTTGTTGGAGTCATATTATATTTAGATAAAAATCATGTCAATGATTCGATGCTGTTTTGAGCCTATCGAGCTCCCGGAATGCATTGATACCATGATTCAAAAATGCACGGCACCAAGTTGTAAGTAGAGCAAATGAAATTTCAATCCAATACGAAAGTAAATGCCAGCAATTGAAATAGATATCGTTTCAAGTTCATTTAATTGAATTTATCACGTCGAGTGACGATATTGTCCCCGTTGGGTCATTCAATTTTACGCAAACAATTATTATGGTTTCATAATACTCGCATTGTGTACTTGTTTTGACTTTTCTGATTTGTCAGTTTTTTTATCAAGAAATAGTTAAATGTCAGTGGTGTCCGTTTTTCCAATATTTTCGCTGTCTTTTTTTATTGTATTTGTATTGTGGTCGAGTCACCTAGTTTCGACATCATTCAATGTAAATATGTATGCGTGTATGCTGTTGGCAATGCCATTAGCACTATCGTCGTGATTCCAATACCCATACGTGAGACTGTCATACGTGTATGCACACCGTACCGTATACGGTATGTGATTAAAAATGTGTTAGTATTTCGTAGTTGTTGTTCTTTTCTTCAACTGCAAAATTTCTTGTTGTGTGTCACTCCGTCCAACAATCTAGCTCAGACGGACGTAAAAACGGAACCAACAAATTAATTATAGATTTTGCCCTTTTGTGTACCATAACAACTTAATATTTCCTTTGTGTGTTTTTTTTTATTTGTTTTCCATTCACTTTCACCCTTTTCAAGCGACTCTTTTTTTAACACTGAGTATCTTTTACTCTTGTTGCTCTCTATAATACGACGATAGTCAGTATGAGTAAGTTATTTTCGTCTTCTAAAGTTCAATTTTTATCGATTTTCAACGCTAATGCTATATTTTCTATAAAAAAAAGTCCGTGTACCGTCATCATTCTCCACTTTCTTTGTGCACATATAAATTCCATTTTCAAAATATCACATACTGAACAAAAGTGAACGTTTTTTGATTTTGATATCATTTTTTTTTTTCGTTTCTTTTGTGTGATATTTGAAGGTTGTTGCGGTTGTTGTTCGGCATTTAGGCCTCGATATCAACGACTGGTGGACAATATTTTTCCAGTTAATCCAGAAGATGGTTTAGTTAAATCAAACATGGAGAAACTTACATTCTATTCACTTAGTTCGCCGGAAAAACTCGATCGAATCGGCGAATATCTGTATAAAAAAGCAGCCAAAGATATTCATCGCAAACGATACAAGTAAGACATTTATTTTCACAGAGTTATTTTTAATTGTGGAATTTTAACCTTGATTTTTAGTGAAACTGTTTTTTTAGCTATTTATTTCTATTTTTGTTAAAATTGCACTAATTCTGGATCAATAGAATAAAAATCTATTTATGTATACATATCTATTTTGAGTGCTATAATCACATCTATATTCGATAGGCTTGTGGAAATCGCAATGGAAGCAATGGATTTGCTATTAATGGCGTGTCATGCACAAACACTAAATTTGTTTGTCGAGTCATTCTTGCGAATGATTCAAAAGCTAATGGAAGACGCAAATCCAAATTTACAAATTTTGGCCACGAATTCGGTGAGTTTTTATTAATTATATTTTTGTAGTATGCATTTTTGCTTGTACAATTGTACATGCCATAAATCATCGAAAACACGAAAAAAATTAAACATTTTGTTGTTGAAATCATTTTGATATTCGAACAAAGAGTGACATTAACCTGGATTGCGTATTTTCTTTTGTTTCAGTTTGTTCGCTTTGCGAATATCGAAGAAGACACGCCGTCATATCATCGACGGTACGATTTTTTCATTTCAAAGTTTTCATCAATGTGCCATGGCAACCATGAAAATGTTGAACTTCGCGATTCAATTCGGGTTGCTGGAATAAAGGGCTTGCAAGGAGTCATCCGAAAAACGGTTTCCGATGATTTGGTGGAAAATATTTGGGACAAACAGCATATGGAAAAGATTGTTCCATCGCTTCTGTTTAACATGCAAAACATGGTGAGGCATTCATTTAACTTTTTTTCCATTTCTATTTTATTTCATTCTGCCTTCTTCGGTATCTTTTGTTTCTAAAAAAAAAAAAATCGATTTTTTTTTGTCCATACAGTCTTCGACTCCAATAGCAACAACTGAAGAGTCATCGGCTTCATCGCCACCAGTTTTGGCAGAATCTGTACTTCGTGAACTAGTCAGTCGAGCTTCATTCACTCATATCAAATCTGTACTTAAGCCGCTTCTCATGTAAGTTTTTCGTTCAACAAAAATCATTTTTTCTATTAACAATTCCATTGCTTTTCATTAATCACAAATGATTCCATTACACAGGCATTTGGATCGTCACGAATTGTGGGTGCCGAATCAGTTTGCCATTCAAACGTTCCGCATAGTGATGATATCGATTCAACCGCAGTATTCGTATACGGTTGTCGAAACACTTATGCAACATTTGGATCAAAATCTAAAGTCATCGCCACGCACCAAAACATCATTGGCCGTCGTGTTATCGAAAATCATTGCAATTGCAGCTGGTGAATCGGTCGGTCCATCCGCATTGGACATCATCAATAATTTGCTAACGCATTTACGTACAAGTACATTGAGCACACAAAACGAACCAACATTGGAAGAGTCACAATATCAAGAAGCATTAATAAATGCTCTGGGTGAATTTGCAAATCATCATCCGGACTATCAAAAGATAGAAATCATGTTGTTCATCATGAATACGGTGCCGGACTTGTCTAAAACCAGCAAAGCCGATCAACTGCTACAAACAATTCTCCTAAAGAGTTTACTAAAAGTCGGCGTTCAATACCATACAATTTCATTTGAAAAAGCATTCCCATCGTCGTTCTTACAACCATTGCTGCGAATGGCACGCGCTCAACACTTACCCACACGATTGATTGTGATGAAAATATTCCAAGCACTATTGGATCGTCATCAAAATCAAGTCACATTGAGCGTCATTAAAACGAAAAACTATGTGGATCTGAGCCTCGAATCACCATCACGTTCTGATATTATATTCACACACAAACATGGTGCGAATATTATGCAAGCATTATTGGACACATTATTGATTGACATGAATACTGAGGCAATGGCAGCTACATTCAATACGGCCGCATTACTGGTCGTTGAAATGTGCACCGGCGAAACGATTCAAGAGTTTTTGCTGTTTATTTTGGGGTGAGTTTTACCAACCAGGTGGTTTTAAAAAAAAAACTCGGTCATTAGTTAATCCAATTTTATTTCCACTCATAGAATTCAGCAATATGCGATCAATACACAAGAGCTATCGGATACGCATCGAAGTAACTTGCACATTATTTCGATTTCATTGTTGTCGCTGGTGTGTCGAGTGACTGGTATCAACAGCTTGTCAGAGTACACCGATAAAATTGTAGCCGATCGAGCTGTTGAATCATCACATTTGCTACCACCATTGATTGAGACGAGTGGACGGTACAATTTGGACATTCCACAAGTGATGATGGATAAGGTGACATGATTTTTCATCATTTGAACCTCATCGAAATCTAAATATGTATTTTATTTTCAATCCCCAAGATGGCATTGGCCGAATGTTTACTGAGTGCTGGCATTGAAGCGGGACGTTTGCAAAGTGGCACACCATACATTTTAAATTCAACAAATCAAGGTGGTGCCAAACATTCATGGGTTGATCCGACACATATTCATTCGGTTGCAACGTCATACGGTAGTTCTGGTGACATTCAATCGTTTAACGATGCCGATAGTGTGAACAGTTCACCTGGCGTGCAACGAAAATTATTAACATCTGAATTTAATTTTGATGCAATGAAACGTGTATTGGGCGAACCAACCGAAGCAACAAAACGTGAACATTCTGAGTCACAACGACAATTGGTGGACACATTCCGTAATGCAAACTTTGAAGATTTGGTCCGACGAACAAAACCAAAACACGATGTGATTCAATCGCGATTAAGTGATTTATTCAATTCATTGGCAGTCGAACGACAAATCATCGGACCAAGTGAACAGATGAAATCAAATCAACCGAATAAATCCATCTATGAAAATAACTTTCCTGAATTGTTCTTCTACTGAAATAATGAAATGAATGAAAAACAGAATTTCATTGTTGTTTTGTGTCTTTGGTTTTTGGGATATTGGGAAGGGGGGAGAACAAATGGGCTCAAAAGCATAAACAATTTACTTATATTTCAACAAAATCATGGCATTCAGCTTTTTTGTGTTAAACTGTTATTGTCGTTGAAAAAAAATAATATTTAAATATATTTACAATATCATTGTAACTCATTTCAAAATCAATAAGCAATTCAAATAAATTCAAAATTTGACATATTTCCTCGTTCAAAGATGCAGGTCTTTCATTTTTTTTTAATTCAAAATTCATCTGTTTTTCGATAATCGAGAATCTTTGTTGTTTTTCATCGTTGTATGTCTTGTGTGTGTACAGTGTTATTGGTGTGAACTGTCAAATTCATGTATGACGTAACACGACAGAGTTGTCAAATAATGGCAACACTGATCAAAATGCACGTCATATGAAAGCACAGACACTCATAATTTCAAATTCATATGACAACCAAGAGTGAGTGAGAGCGCGATTCGCGTTGTGTTGTTCCGGAGTTGTATCATCGAAATCGAAAAGAAGAAAGTATTCATGTGCAACAAATTTATGAATGCCGGTGAATGAGCAATTGTCACATAGCTAAATTGAATGGTGTAGTGCATATTTGGTGTGGAATTTTGATGGGCATTTGTAAGTAATAATGTGACCTTCACACAACCTTAAATTGCATGTGTGTTTAATCGATATTCGGAGTGAAATTTTTCATTCGTTAGCGGTGTTGTGTAGCGACAATAGAGAAAAATCACAGTGTTTGCAGCACGTAATTCGACACATTGATAGTGCCAAGCAATTGTATGATAAGGATTGACATCGAATGTGAAGAGAGAGAGAGAAAAAAAATCTGAATCGCAATTCATGAAAATTTCGAATATTTTTTTCGGTGAAAAATAACAATGACACATTTTTGATAACAACCAAGACATGACACAATGACTGATAAAAGTGAAAGTGCGTGAATGAAAGAAAGAGAGCAATTTCTTGGTCATTATCGGTATCGTTGATAATTGCTCAGCTTGAAATTAATTTACATAAAGTTTATTTGGTGTCAAATGGGGGTAAAACAAAATTATGAATTTTTTTTAAAATGTTATCAGTTTAAAATCGGGAAAAAATAAACTTCGAGTAATCATCTATTTGAAATCTATCAGCAGCGAATGACGTACAGTTTATAAAAAGTATTCGTCGAACAAAGAAAAATAAACGTAATTCCAAAGGCATGAGGAGAAAAAATTCAAAGCAAAGCCATTCGTACATCTCGAATTCCACACGATTTTAGTTCGTTCATTGTTGAAAAGTGCACGACCTAATACATGTGTACATAAATTAAATCCCATGATTTAAATCATTGTCGCGTACTATTTTTTTCTTCTTTTATAATTCTCTCGTGTGTTGATACGTGTACATCTATTCTGCCTCGTGTCGATTTATTTGGTTTAAGCTAATCGGACAAAACAGTTGAATAGAAATAGTAAACATCTCTACAACTAAACTGTCGTTGTTACGAAAATTGTTTTTGATTTGTTGTTGCCGTATTCGTTCCGAACAGAGTACAAACATGTGAATTATTATCGTAAGATACATGAAATAGTTATCGGTAGTGTGTGTGTGTGGTTTGTTGATTTAAATATTGCAAATAATAACCATCGTTACCGCTCACTTGTTTCTCATACTGGATAGGCACTCTCAAGGCACTCTTGTGTGTACGAACATGTTTTCTCCGTGTATGCGCGTGTTTTCGTTGTAACGATACATTGTTTCGGTGTTTGTTGCACATATCACTGCTATGCATTGTTGTTGTCGATAGTCAATTGAGCTGAAAGAAAGAGCGAACAAACAACAGCAACCGATTCAAAATTTAGTCGTTTCGACTTCGTTCGCAGGTCCGTTGTAATTAAAATCGAGTGTGTATATAAACCGAAGGCTCGACGATTTTCACAACACTTTAGCATTAGAACTCCTATTGCACGGACTTTACGTATTGTGTGATTCAATTTCCTGGACCCCCACTTCCAGACCGCGCCAGTGTGATATCAAATTAATTGCAACACATTTTTTTCCGCATATTTGCATTTTACAGCAGAGACAGAAGAAGAAATAGTGATCGATCGATTTAATCAACGAATATTTCAAACGAGCTAATTAACGGTTTGGAATTTTTGGAAGAGATTAAGAAAAAGAAACATCCCCAATTGAAATTTTGAAAAACGAAAAATCCAATTAAAAGTGAAGTGAATAGTGAATATGGCAGCAGATAAAATCGGACTGAATCAGAATGGAGTGGTGCAGCCACTTCTTACCGGTAAGTACTTCCGCATTTATTTTCAGCTGTCGTTATTCAAAGTAATTTCATGGCGTAGTTAAGTGGATTGATATAAAATATTAGTCGATTTCTAGTGCTTATTAAAAATATTTATTGCGTAACTCACTTGCAACATTTTTTCAGTTCTTTCATTCTGTCAAATCGGCAGATTTTTTATGTCTCCAAAATTAAACAATAAATTTTTTTATGACATTTCCATCGCCGATCTTACGCAGCTACTTTTTGTGTATTTATTTGGCTTAGAAAGCATTTTTCAAATAAATAATTAAGAAAGAATGACATCGCATTCACATTTGAGTAAATAAAGCAAACGTCGGTTGTCATATTTCAATAGGCACAAATTTATCTAACTCTATTTCAAAGTAATCAAATATTTTTTTTTCTTATGTTTTTATTCTCTATTGTACATTATCTTTGTAGACCTCTATCAAATCACAATGGCATACGCTTATTGGAAGTCTGGTAAAATGAATGATAATGCTGTATTCGATTTGTACTTTCGGAAAAATCCATTCGATGGTGAATTCACGATTTTTGCCGGTTTGGATGAATGTCTGAAGTTTTTGGCAAATTTTCGATATTCCGACTCAGACATCGAATATCTGAAGCAAACTCTGCCCGATAGCATTGAAAATGACTTCTTTGACTATTTAAAAGATTTGACCGCCAATGATGTTTTATTGTCTGCCGTTCCAGAGGGGTCCGTTGTTTTTCCAAGGTAAATATAGAATTATCTCATTGGACGTCAACATTACGTCATAATATTGCAATTTCTTGTAAGTGCTCGCTTGAAACAATTATCTCTCTTCGCAACATAACACGTTTATCGTTTGCTGTTTTTCCAACTCGGAACAATACTTACGGAAATTTCCGTTTTGCAAATCAGCATTCTAAATTGGGAGATAACCCGAATGACTTATTTTCAGAGTGCCCCTCATCAAGTTAGAAGGACCACTTATCATCGTACAGCTGTTGGAAACAACGCTATTGACATTAGTCAATTATGCAAGGTATGGCTCTATTATCTCACAGTATCATTAATCTTAAATGCAGAAAAGTGAATTTTTAAAAGTATAACACTCAAAATAATGAGACCTATCCAAATCTATTATATTCTTCATAACACTTTTCTTAAACTCTTGTCATTCTCAACATTTTTTCTTTAAAATTTCTTCTGTAATCATCACCGAATAATGATAGTTTGATGGCCACAAATGCAGCGCGATATCGTATGGTTGCGGGCAAACATGTAAAATTGTTGGAATTCGGTTTGAGACGTGCACAAGGGCCGGATGGTGATTTACAATTTAATATTTCAACAAAATATATTTCTTAAATTCGTCTATCATTTTAGGTGGATTGTCAGCGTCCAAATACGCTTATGTGGGTGAGTTTCTAAAGATTTATTCAACACTCTATGATTATCAATTCATATAAATGAAACAGTGGTTATTGACAGATAACACTTCGAAAGATAAACATTACGAGTCTTTTTTGCTTGCATCATTTATTTTTAATTTGGATGATATCGTTTTAATCATACAAATACGGTATACAGATAGAGATATATTTTACTTTACTCTCTGACACTTATATGGTGTGAATAAGGGGAATGCGTTCGTAGTTTTTTTTCACTACAAGAGATGCCAAATTGATGTCTCCATCAGAATTAGAGGAGTTGTAAAGCTTTACAACGTCACAAAAAGCAATAATTTCCACATATCTAAACCATAATCGGCGGTAATCGAATATAAAAAACTTTTATAACTATAAGACTCCCTCTCTCACAAAATAATGACTGTAAGAGCTTTTCAGACTCGATAGCGGCTATTTATATATATCCAGTTGTATTGTGTGATAATTCCTTATCTATCAAACGAATTTCACATGAATCAAGTTGTACATACAAAGTGAACGATAAATATAATAAATGAGATGGATGCAATTTTATCGCGTTAATTATTGTTAAAACTAACAAAAGTCTTTGAACCGTCCGTATTTCCTATGCTAATGATTTGAATCGTATAATTTACAGCGAGACAATCAAAACCCAAAAACATTCATATGTAAAATGTATGTTTTGCATTAGAAAATGTCATATAAAACATTTACGTTGGTTTGTTAACGATTCAATTGTTTGCATCATGTCACATCGCATTTTTAAGCATACAAAATATCGAAAATTTTCGGAATCAACCAAAAACTGAAACCAACCTCGGAAGCTAGGATAAAAATGGTTGTTTCAGATACAAAGCACCTTGATGTGTACATTGCAAAATACCAAAAATCAATATTCATCGTACTAAATGATTTAGTGTTGACGTGTGTGCACAATTAAAAGTCACACTATCATGATACAAATTCATAAAACAACCGCACGACAACAAAAAGCCAAATAGAAATAAAATAAAATGAGAAACGCTTTTTTTCGCGCCACAAAAGCAATGATATCTGAAATTAGATCATATCTGCAATGAAGACAAGCAAAACAAGGAAGCTTTGAGCATGAGAAATGTGTGGTGTTGAATGCGCGACCGCTAAGTTCATGCCAAGAGACCGGTACATCATGGTACCGAACGATTTGCTGTACGTGCAACAAAACTCATTGTGCCTCGAGTCTCTCTGTCGAACTTGTCAGAAACCGTGCAAAACAATGGTAAAACACAGTACATAAATCAGACAACATGATAATTCTGAACAAAACAAACAAAAATTGAGAATTTGAAATTTTTTCGGGTAATGCCGTAAAACCGAAACATCACAAACAATAATCAATTCTTAGAAGTCATAATAAGCGCAATTTGGATACTTTTCGTGTTAACCATGAACTGCCAATATATCTTTGGCAGTGCATTGATTAATCGGCAGTTTCGAGCCTGGTTTTGGCCATCGTCGAAAAAAAAAAACAGCATTTTAAACACCGAATATTCGATTAATCAATTGCCGCGATGTGTGTCGCTCGACACCTGTTTTTCGTGAACAAACATGCACCGTTTAAACTTGATCTTGAGCGGTTATTTTCAGTCGGTGTTCGAGGTTCTTTCATCGATTTTTTCCTATCCACAAATTTATCGAACATTTCCAAACGGATTTTAGTAAATTGAAAATTATTTTGATACAAATTGAAAATGAATATTATAAATATGAAAAGA
This sequence comes from Contarinia nasturtii, assembly GCF_009176525.2. NCBI lineage: Eukaryota > Metazoa > Arthropoda > Insecta > Diptera > Cecidomyiidae > Contarinia > Contarinia nasturtii. The sequence goes on along the minus strand of NW_022198340.1, from coordinate 1,653,987 downwards.
ACTTTTTTTTTATTATGTTGAAATGCGGATACCTCAAACTTTCTTTTAAGTTTACTCACTTTTTATTAAAGTTCATAAAAAAAGTTTTCGCTATTGCGTGTGCTCTTGCACTGCAGGAAAGGTTTAGTTTCGCATGTTTTTCCGGGAAAGAGAGCAAGCAAAAGTAATTTGAAATTGTTTATCAGGGGGAAAATTTACACCACACCAAAAAAAAAATTCTACATATTTGTGTATGTTTACTATTTTTTTTTTTTTTTTTTTACTTTTGCATTGAAGGTGGTTTTGATGGTACATCGAATGTTTTGGCTGGAAAATGGTTCAACATTCCAGTAAAGGGAACACATGCTCATGCTTACATTACTTCATTTTCCGGTATTGACGAGCTCAAAATAGTTAATCTGCGGCATAAATCTACAGGTATTTATGAATGACAACAACAACAAAACAAAGACGAAAAATGCTCCCTTTTTAGCATTGATCACATTTTCCGATTGAAATTTAAGAAAAAATCATTTTCCGTCATTTTGTTCAGGTGTCGTAAAGAATTTACTTGATTTGGCCGTTTCGCATCTGCAACCGTTGTCACGATTATTGGAGGTGTCGCCTGATGAATCAAGTGAGGGTGAGTTAGCAGCCATGGTATCGTTTGCAATCGCCTTTCCCGATGGATTTATGGCGTTAGTTGATACGTACGATGTTAAGAGGTATTTTCTTTTATGTAGCCACACATGCACATTTCTTCCCATTCTCAAATATTTGTGATATGCATTTAACTTACATTCGTACTGGCTATTTATGTTTTTGATGATGGCTTTCAAAATTTATCTATATGCAACTAACACTAAAAGTTCAAGGCGGCTAAAGTATTGTATTGTATGTGAGTTTTTGTATTTTGTGTGTATTGCTGACACTTCTTGCACACCCTCTCCCTCTACCAAAAAGAACTTCCCCATCATATTTGCAAATTGATCTCATCTCAATCCATTCGACCACATTATTTGTCACAAAACTTATGTAAATATACTTCATGTAAACTTTGACTGATTAAAATTCCAGCAAATTAAATGCAACATTAAATCTCAGCAAGAACCACACCAAATCTGTCACAATTGATAGTATTTTATCAGAAAAGAAGGATAAACTGAAAAAAGTGTACATCCGAACGAAATCGCAAAAGATTATTCTGAATAGTGCCAAAGAAAATATAAACGGCGATGCAAACAATCACATTTTAAGTCCAATTCATATGAATGTGAATCACACGAATGGTGTCTCCAATGGAGTTGATACAACCAAAAATACACAGTCCGTTGATCAAAACGGTAACATAATAAATGGCCAATATAAGCACGACAATCGAACGGTCGTTCAAAAACTAAATGAATATCGCAAATCGATCAGGTAAATAATCTTGATTTAAATGATATTTGATTGTCGGAAATTCATGAATATGATTCTAACGGCATGCATCCTTCTACGTATAAATGGAGAAGTTTCAACTTTTTTGGGGCAAAAATATTGTTTTTTTTTTTTCATTCAATTCTTTCGGCAAAACAAAAAATCACATGTCTCTAACTCAATACCCTTATGTCAGCTTGGAAACTCATTAAATGTATATAAATTGTAAATTTAATTTTTTTTTCGCATACATCGATTTTCAATAATAGTAATACTTCATTGTGCCACATTAATTCAAAAAAATTCATCACATTCATATACATTCGAATGGAATTCAAGATAGAGGTCAACCACTTGCATGGGCGTATGATATCGAACCCGTTTACACATATATACTTATTGCACTCACGTGTTGAATGCACACATTTCGCTTTGCACACACGTCTTGAAGTTGGGTTTTTACTTATTTTTCTTTTGCTATTTGCTTTTTTGTCGTCTATAATTGAGACGTACAGCGATAGAGATAATTTCATCGATTTTGTTTTTCAAGCCATACCCTGGTTATACATGTATATGTCCATAAAAGCAAAAAACTTTGTAGCTACTAATCTTTGTTGTGCCATTTTGATATCATCGTATCCACAAAATATGTTGAAAATGTATAAAATATATAGAATATTTAAAATTTAGAATGCTAATTGTGTTTGAAGTAAAACCAAATGTATCGATTTGTTTCGACTGTTTTGTAGAAAACACTTTTTTATTCATTCAACAAAAATAAATCGAATAATAATAAGACCGTCGAATCGAATTTGAAATGTTTATTTTTGTGTCTCGTTGTTTTAATCAGGTCGGGCTTATTGAATTTCTGTGCGGTGGCAATGGCATTGAATGATCAAGGATATCGTGCGGTTGGTATTCGAATTGATTCCGGAGATTTGGCATATTTATCTTGTTTGGCACGTGACACATTCGATTTGGTGGCATCGAAATTTAAAATTCCATGGTTTAAATCGATAACAATTGTGGCATCGAACGATATCAACGAAGACACTATACTTAGTTTGAACGAACAAGGACACAAAATCGATTGCTTCGGCATTGGAACGCATTTGGGTGAATATTTCAATTTGAATTTAAAACACGAATCTTTAATTCAATTTCAATTTGATTGAATTTCAATATGATAACGAAAAAAATTCCATCAATGGAATTTATTTTGAACAGACAATTTTTTTATAAATTTGTTTTTTTTTTTCTCTGAATAATGAATAGTGACATGTCAACGTCAACCAGCATTGGGTTGTGTTTACAAATTGGTAGAGATAAATGGTCAAGCAAGAATTAAATTGAGTCAAGATGTGGAAAAGGTTTGTTTTTAGCTTTCTTAATAAAATAATAACTTAATTAAAGATTTTATATCGATTTTATAAAAAAAAAGGTAACAATGCCAGGAAATAAGAATGTGTTCCGTTTGTACAGCGCTGATGGTCATGCATTGATCGATTTAATACAAAAGAACGGTGAACCAGCACCGGAAGTGGGCCAAAAAGTATTGTGCAGGCATCCATTCCAAGAGTCGAAACGAGCCTACGTTATTCCATCGAGAGTTGAATCAATGTATAAGGTGAGAATTTCCACTAAAAGTATATATTGCACATTTTTTCAAAAAAAAAAAATCATTTTTTCTCGCTTTTTCTTCAGATTTATTGGCAAAATGGAGCCGTTCGTCAGGTGTTGCCAACGCTTGAAGAAGTTCGTGAAAAGGTTCAGTCATCGCTTCGCTCACTGCGTAACGATCACAAGCGTACGCTAAATCCAACACCATACAAAGTGTCTGTAAGCGACGGATTGTACAGCTTCATTCACACCCTTTGGCTTGAGAATGCGCCGATTGGTGAATTGTCTTGATCATCATCGAGCCACTTTGACCGTTTTCAGTTGTCCTATGCTTGCGATAATCAGCTCATGTGCCATAGTTAAATGTGATTCAGATATGTGAAGGAAACTGTTTTGTGAAAATGGTCAAATGCAACACAAATATACTAATATAACGAAAATATAAATAGCATTCAACGCAGGAACGACTATCTCCAAAAAAATAAAATATGAGAGATACAACCAATGATCGGCCACGATCAAAATAATGAACAAATTCATTGTGATTCACAAATTTAGCATGTGAATAGATTAAACCCATGGATAAACCAATGGATATATTACAGCTTATTTAACACAAATCACAGGGGAAAATGTAACGAGCACAATGTCCTCGAGCATAAAGTCTCTTTTCGCTTCAAGTCGATTGCACAATCACCATAGTTGAGTTTGTCGTTTATTTTTAATAAGAAAAAATGAGCGGTTTCTTTTCACAGTGAACCAAACGATATATATATAGATATAGAAATATGTCAGATTTTAACTTTTCAGTATACACTTTCCTTTGTAATTTTTTATTTTTTTTTAACTAACACACTTTTATAGGAAATGAAAATGATCAGAATAAATGTTCAAATTAAAATCTTAAATGGGAATTTATAATCATTTTTAAAAGAAGAAATGAAACCACCGTAGATTTAGTCGTTTTTTGAAGATCATCAGGTAGCCTATTAATCTTAATGTTTCGTAGTTGATAGAGAATTTGAAATGTAACGGGAAAAAAATGTAGCTAAGATAAGAAAAAATAAATCTTAATTTATCGATTTTTTCGTAATTATTATTCAAGTTTGTTATATAATGACGCAATAATGTAAATCTATAAATGTTCTTTTTAGCAACACTTACGTACATACAAAATGTTAGACCCTAGAAACATATTCGGGGCACTCAGTGTTTCCGTCAAAAATTTAAATATATTCAAACAAACACCACCAAAACTATGGTTTTTTTTATGTATTATTCCGCTTTCTTGAGCACTGAGAGCCTCTCATATATTTTGTATCCAAATTCTATGTTACTTTTGTTCTATGAAATATGAAATGCTTGAGTTCAGATAAAATGTCCTTTCAAACACACATTTCAGATTTCGTGATTTATAACACGTCTGACATTTCGATTATTATAAAATCACGCAAAATGATTCATTGAAAATCGAAGTCTTAAGTTTATTAATAAGATTTCAGTCACTTAATTAAACTGTTGTATATGGAAGCTTGTATGGAAGTAATAATGAAAATGGGTTAGTTCACACGTTTTCAAGAATAATATTTGATTATACACCTTGATGTTTCCGTGATGTTTTTAATTAAAGAGTTTAAACAGATGATAAAACCACAAATGTTACCGTTCATTTGTCAGTTAAACAGTTGAAAAGCGAACAGATGAATTCTTATCAGTCATCATTCGAAATTCAAATCAAAGTGACGTACTAAAACACCATGAAAATCTTTGAACAGATTAAAAAACCACTTCAAATCCTGGGCATCCGTCCAATAACTGCTCTCAATAAAAGACCTTTCAATCCGAAAAATATTCTCGTTTTGATTTTATTCGGAGTTTGTTTTCTTTTTACCACATTGTTTATTCTCTTCAAAGCAAAAAACCTGAGAGAATATAGTGAATCGTTTTACATATTGGTCACTATATTAATTATGGTTTTAATGTTTGTGGAATTCATTCAGAAAATACTTAAATTGATTGAGCACGCTGAGAGTGTCATAGAAAAACGTGGGTGTTATCATTTTGTCAATAAAATCGTTATAAAATCATTTTATGAGCATCTTTCCAGGTCTAGCAAATAAAATGTCGGCTATTATTTATATTAAGGCAAATGAAAAGATCGAAAAATGGAGTGAAATACTTTACTTTACCTATACCAAGATTACAATCCCTGGTTTAATGTTGCCAAATCTTACCAAAACCTTATACTTATATTTTAAAACTGATTTGGGCGGCGATGCTTTCGGTTTGCCCTTTCCGATGTGGTAAGTTTATGTTAAGAATCGATAAAATGTATTACATCAATTCCAACTTTTTGAAAGGTTCCCTTTCGTTTGGAGATCAATTTATGGATATTTTTGCGCTTTCGCAATTCAATTTTCAATGTGGTATTATATTATTCATATTGGGCTCTGTAATGTCATCATGATAATGGGATCATGTGAAATATTGACATCGCTTGCCATCGATTTGAAGGGACAATTAAATATTCTGAATAAAAGTATCAAACACCGAAAGGGACATGTCACTTATAAGCGACAGTTGGTGGAATTCATAAAATTTCATTGGGATGCGAAAGAGTTGCGTAAATTTATCAAAATCCATTTAACGTGTTCTAAATGTCCATTTAAATATTTTAGACTGGTTCAAGGAGTTATGGATTTGTATGAATTTATAAACACATTTGTTTTACTTTGGAGCATTTCGACGATTTGCTGTACACTGCTTTTGGTCGTTCAGATGGAATTGGTTAAGAACATAGTTTATATTTATAGTTCATGATTATGATGGAATCCATTTTTTATATTTGAATGTAGGCTAGAGATATCGAAAATTTAATGGAGTACATTCGTCCGGTCACTTTAATTTTTTGGTCATTCGCTATTGCATTCTTCTGTTGTAACTTTGGCGAAGGAGTTTGCTGGCATTTTGAAGCAATCGATGATGAATTGTTCAAAAGTGACTGGTATGAGCGAGGCATACTTACTTAAAAATTACTATTCCATTACTCTACCATTCCTGACCCATTCCTTCGATTCATTTTCTATTCCGATCCATTACGCATTGATTAATTTCCATTTTTTCCATTCTTTTCTTCTGATCAACTCTTAGGTATGAGCTGACAATTGAAACTCAAAGAATTCTGCCGATGATCATTATCGCCACTCAACAACCTGTATACCTCAAAGGCTTTGGAAACACCATTTTAAGCCGCGAAACTTATAAGAAAGTAATTTTGATAAAATGTGAAGCAAATAATGAGTAAATACAAATTGTCTTCAATATTAGGTTGTCAATGGAGGATATTCGTATTTCAATGTCCTTCGCCAAATAAATTAATTGTATTTTTCTTCGAAGGATGGGTTACATACTCAGGATAGAAATGTTTCACGTGAAATTTTCTCATAATGGATTTTAAATGAGAACTCAAAATCAAGCCTATTTACGAAACTGATTTTTCTGTTCAAATTATTTGTCAACACTTTTTTCCAGCAACAAAGAAAGGTATAGATATAGAGAATATCTCAAAATTTCGAAACAATTATTATTATTTATTTATTTATCTATTATTCTTAAATAAAAAATAATTATAAGTTACAAGAATGTGTCGATTTTACTTGTTTTTCTTCTCTATTATTTACTACCTCTAATAATATATCACTTTTTGTGACAATTAGTAATTAGTAATTAGTAATTGCGTCTTACTATATCACACTACTGATATCAGATTTTTAGTAAGTAAAGTGCATAAAGTACCAATTTTTCACTTATAATGTTGAAAGATTAAACTCTTCCAGTTTAAATTAGTTTGTTAATTGGAATTTGCTAAAAAGTGTAAAATAAATACCAATTTTGTTTGAAAATTGAATAAAGTGTAATTTTTATTATGAATAAATACTTCACGCTTTGCTATCTTAATCTCACTCAATTTTTAATTAGATATTCAAAAGAGTTGAATAAGAAAAAAAAAACAATTCTGAAGTGACGAAAAAATCAAACAAAAAATTTGTGATTTTGACCAAGTCACTTCAGTGATATAAATGTATAAATTCATTTTTTCATCTGAAAATACCTGAACTTTGAACATAGATTGTGAAAAAAATCTAATTCTGAATTTACTAAAAGAGTCAAACTTTTTGTTTTGTTCAAGAACAAAAACACATCGTTGCATTGTGAGTTGTGACTCGTTCACAATTGACGTTGTGTATTAGACAAAACATTTGACAGATGGAGAGTTCTTACAAGAGAGATTGTCAACAGCAAAGAGAGTGTGTGCGAGAGAGTAGAAGTGTTATGGTTGTGCTCAACAAAATAAGCACCAACAAATAAATAGCTTGTTTTGAAGAGAGTCGCTGTTCAGTCGGCATTTGTGTATCACTTGGAATAGTCTACATTTTCGTATTGTACGCACCAGCAGTAAAAGCATTTCAAAAAGAAAGAATCAAAATAATTTTCTCATTGAATTCGTTTGCTAGTGAAAAAGAGTAAAAGGTGATAATTGCAATCTTCAAATCCAATTGAATTGTTCATTTGAAGTCTATTTGTCAAAAGCAACATTATCAAAGTTGGTGTAATTTTTGTGAAACTAACGGTAATTGATTTGTGTGCAACACATCGACGGAGTGAATTTCAACAACGACAACGCAAAATAAGGTAAAAATAAACAACATAATCAATAGTAGATTGAAATAGAATAAAAAAATCTGATTTGAATGTTTGTTTTGTTGCGTTTGATGTCGATTCATTATTTATTGATCACTTTTAGCTGAAATATGAGATTAACTCGACAGTATTCTATAATTGAAAATATAATTGACTCGTGTCATTTGATGCGATTAAATAAATCCAAACAACAAATCAAAGGCTAAAGTTACATCACGTCAAAGGCAAAAATGAGTTTATGATAAGGCAATTTTTTTGTCACTTTTATTGTTTCTAACTAAATTAGTTTGGAAAACAGCAAATGGCTGAAACTATAATTCAAATAAAATAAAAATCAAGCAAATCTAAAACCGATGACACCGAGGCCATGGAAAATAATTGCTTTTTTCTGCTTTTCTCTCTCTCTGCACTGCTACACGTCTTAAAGTTCAAATCGACAGTGAAGTTACTGTCAATAAAATGAGAATAAGAAGAGAAAAAAAAACACGAAGTAAAATTCTTGAGAGATGAATGGCTTCAACTAAACATTCTAGAAATACTTGGATAAAAAAATTGAAGAAACATTAGCGCGTTTCGTTTCGCTGTGTGAAAAGTGTTTGATTTTTGTTGTTGTTTTCTTCGCTATGCGGGGCAATTTACGAAACAAACACACATTAAATTATATATAGAGTAAAAGCAATCTAACGAAATTCTAATAGTTTTTAAGCTATTGTTGTGTCAAAGTAACAAAGAACAAAGTGCGTGATGAGCGCAATGGAACGTTAGAAAAATTACAATTTTTTGTTTCGTGTGCCATCCACTACAACAGACTATTACGCATGAAAATTCTTCATGCCGAAAATACGCCAAGTGTTAAAGACGGTTTCCAAATAAAGAACACAACACCGTCATATATAGACACACTATCTAACGCAAGTATTGTGCATTCTTCTTTCGTGTACACCGTTTGTGGTTGTTGTTCGTCTTTGGCTTCATTACATATTGAAATGATGAAAATTATTCCGATGTATACTTGCGTACGTGTTTACAGAATGGCGTCAGATTACTTCGTATAAATATACATACCATCAAAACGGTCTATATATGATGCGAGCATACTCATAGCTCTCTCGAGCTGGCATTGTCTCTTTTCATCAATTGCACAAAAACAATGGAACCGATGAGAGAATAATTTCATGCATTCCAAAACATTAGGTTTCGAAACAGGTGAAAGCGATTGTTGTTTGGTTTTTTGTTTTGACTTTCCGCTTGTTTGTTAGAGGCTTTCTTTAGAATAATCATACGACGATCACTGCACATTTACAACAAATGTTGCCGGCACACACACACATGAAATTCACATCGATTTTATTTAAATGATCTCAAAGAATCGATTTCCATATTCATTCGTCGCGCATTTCATATTTCACACTTTGCGATTTCAGTGTGAGTTGACTTTAAATTAAATTGGATGATATCAAACAAATGAAAAGAGAGTTGTTTTCGCTAATAATTGCATTTCGAGCGTGAATTTGAGTACAAACATCTTTTATCTGTTGTCTCTGCTGATAAGGGTGAGTTGGGTCAAATGTGATTTTTTTAACTCTGTTTTGTTTGCAATAAACTCAATGCAGTAATGAATCAGCCCAACCTTAAAAACATCGTCAGTGACAACAACACTGCAAAAAAGTAAATAAAAAAGAATAAATACAGAAAAATCGAATGACTTATTTGGTATAGCCACGACAATGTGCGATATCATTTGTTGATGTATTCGTTGCGATATCAACCACCAACTTTCAAACTACAAACAAAAGAGAGATAAGACCATGAAATAATAATAAGTTTCGTGATTAATTTCACAAGAGAAAAAGATGATGTTTCTAGGCAAATCTCAAGCAATTTTCTGTGTCGTTAGTCACACAACTGATTCACACAGTCGAATTTCTGGAAGTATTTCCGGGAAAAAAATCGTTGTAAAATTCACGAAATCAGTATTACAAGAACCAAAAACGAAACACATAAGTTTTTCAATAATAAAAGTAGTTGAAGCATTTTTTTCCCTCTTTTAATGGGAAAAAAAGGGAAATGTCATAAGTTTCATTTTTATTGAATACAAAAACGAATGCTACTATTGCGCCTTAGTTTTCAACGGTAAAATAGAGGAGAATGGTTTTTTTTTTTTTCGAATCAAATCGACCATATACACCGCCCGCGCACTGCTCTATATCGTCTTTGTATTGATTTTCATTTCGCATTTAACGAGCTCACAATGATTGAGCGACATACGTATATTCATTTATTTCGGTGTAACTGTTTGTTAATACAACCATTTCCATTCGGGTCGTCGTAGTTGGTTATTACGATAGTTCATTTTTTTGTTTATTTTTCGATCATTAAATCGCATTTTGCATGGACAAGAATTTATTATATGTCGGAATAATGTAAGTCGTCTCTAGTCAACTCTATTGTATTTGTATACACAGTGGTGACAAATTGATTTTTGAATCGCACTAATCGATTTTCATTCAAGCAAATTTATTCGGGTTTTTTCGTGTTGAAGCGTGTTAACGCTGTTGTTGTTGTTGGTTGTCTCGACAACATTGTTACAGGTTAGAAAATACAACACCACGTGCAAACAGTGGGTTTGTGAAGGGGGTCTACAAAGCACAACATGAAAATGTCATACACGCATGTGATAATGATCTGATGACCAAAAGTTAAAGAAATATCGGTGAAAAGTGAGCCGAATCGAAGAGCAAAATACATACAAATAAACGTGCGAAACAAACATTTATTTCTGGCATTATAACGACCAGAATCAACAAAAGCGCGCGGACTCATAAAAAAGAACACTCCTCACACACAATGCATTATATTGTTTGGAATGTAAATTCTTCCGTTGTTGGTTTGTTTTTTTGCCACTCCATAGGGACAGTTTTAGTCACTATATAAACAATACAATCGAACGTAGAAAAAAAAATACAAACTGTTCGGCAATTATAAATGGTAAAGCGCTCGCCGCATATAGACACATACACTTGCTCACAAGGGGACGAATTGTTGCATTCAAACAATGGCGGATATGACTGTGTAGTAGCAATAACCTCTTATTATAATAATTTCCATAAACATATATTCAGTTTGGTGGCACGCGATTTTTTCCGATACGATTTGCTGTTTTTTTTTTTATTAGTGAAAAATATCGAAAACCGACGACACACAAACACTGTCGGCGATCGGTAGTATATATCGTGTAGGCGCATTTCATTTGAATATGAATAGCACTTGTTTTTGATATGAAAATTACAGACCCTTCGTATAATTCACATAATATTTTTTTAACGCATTTTTTGTGTGTGTATATGATTTCCGAACGGCACCCTGGTCTTTTTTTAGGCCGGTTCAATATCCTTGCTGGTGTGCATGATGCCAAACTTATTGATGAAACACGTCTATTAATTATTTATTGAAAGCATTTTCTGTGTTCGGGTTAAAGCGTTAGAGAACGAAAACGTAAGCACTTATTTCTTTTTAATGTGTGTATTGTATACGAAACCACTTCAATCAGCATGTGTATGAGCGACGTGAGCGCATATCGTGGTGTCATGCATTTTACAATAACACATTGAATCGATGGTATGCCATGAAACTTACATTAAAACACTTTTAGCTGAAGCAAACTGAAGTTTGTTTGTCGATTAAGTCTCATACGGAGCGAATTAAAACTAGAAACCGAAGTTTTTAAAAGTTATTATTACTGTCCCTATAAATTCATATGACGTTACATGTCCCACTTCTTAGCGTAAACAAATTAGTAAACAGTCGGCTACTTCGACATCTGGCGCACTTTTTCAAATGACCATTATTATTGATCCAAATTGCACTGATTAATTTTTAAAATCTCATATACATTGATATATGCAATTTCCTTTTCGAAATCATGCATTTTTAAAATCCGATTTCGACGATTTATTGGTCGCACAAAAATTACCATCGAAATGAAATGGAATTTTCGAATATACACGAACGGAATACTAAAGGAACTTTCTTTTCGATTCGAAAATAAATATTTACATCACAAGAACGTATTTTATTATAAAAATTAATTTAAAGACACATTTCATGCAATCAATCTGTCATCAAAGATAATTGGATGCGGTGCAACGAATGAAATGTAAATCGCAAAATAAATAAATTTATTTGACTAGAGGTTAATCGGACGGCTGACCTATCTTAATTTTATCACATATTGAGCGAAAATTCATGCGACACCAGCTAGGCTACCAGAAAATGACATTACCTCCAACGCAATTTCAAAATGTAAGAGGTACAATTGAAGCGTGATTTTCCATAGAGAAAGAAACAAGCAATAAATAGACAATTAAATGACACGCAATAATCATTGTCATAAAACTCACATTCATATCACGGAGACTGACTGAAAGACAATGGGTCTACGGAAACCATATTGTTTGGATTTCGTTCTTTAAAAAAAACGGTGCACGGTCAATAGAACGACAGACAAACTCATCCATTGTATACTTTCATGTCATTCTATATATTTATGGCACTTTTGTTTTAATGGCCACTATTGAAAAAATGGTGATGCAAAAAGCGTACGATTGGTGTTACGATTTTTTAAAAATTAATTTCCGAGAACAGATTTCAATTTGTTTCTAGTGAAGTTATAAATTTTATTTTCTATTTTATTTTTCAGCTAAACAAAAATGGTTGACTGTGGAGTAACTTGTGCTAAATACTCAGTTTTCTTGTTCAATTTGCTATTTGCCGTGAGTACTAAAATATTTACGAAAAACATATTCATATTTTATTCATTTTATTCAATAGTTCTTATTTACTTCTTAAAAATGCCAAAAATGTACTTTGAAAATAACTATAAAAATTCGTAATATAAATTAACAGTTGACTGGCATTGCAATTCTAACGGTTGGCGCCGTTATCTTCAGCGCATTCAATCACTATGAAAACTTTCTGGGTAAGAGAAATTGAACATTCCACGTAAAAACAAAATTAAACATTTATAATTCGAATGAATTTCGTGGATTCACAGGGGAGGACCTATGGAGCGCACCAGTTATATTGATGATAATCGGTGGCATTGTGTTTATTATCGCATTCCTCGGGTGCTGTGGCGCAATTAAAGAAAGCTCATGCATGGTTCTCACGGTAAATTTTGTATACTTTGACCTTTTTCGTTTTGGAATGAATGGTTACCAATTGAAGTGTTAACATGACATTTCGATGAAAAACCAAAAATATCCCGAACAATTATTTTAATTGTAATAGTACGGATTCTCCGATCCAAAATAATATTTTTTTTTTGTCTTATCGCGATTTAGTTTTCATTGTTGTTGATCGTGATTATCTTGTTCGAAATCGGAATCGGCACCTTCGGCTATGTTCGACAAGATGACTTGAATAACGCACTGGATAAAGGATTCAATCAAACACTCAACAACTATCAAGCAAACCAGAAGGAGTGGGATTTGGTTCAGACAGAGGTATTTAAACTCTTTTCAATTTTATATTCCGGCACTAGTAATTGAGTTCAAGGACGTTTTTTTTTACATTTTGTTCAATTTTTTTATTAATCTAATGAATCTCGATTGTATTTAGTTGAAATGTTGCGGTGTCAATAGCCCAGATGATTTCACTCCAAAAGTACTAAATGGTTCTGCTTTCCCGCGTTCATGCTGTTTGACATTGAAAATCGACGAGCCTTGTACCAAAAAAGATGCAACACAAAAAGGTTGCAAAACATCATTGCTTAACTATTTAAGCTCTCAATCGACTATTTTGGCTGGCGTTGCTGTTGCCGTTGGATTGATTCAAGTATGTCAAACAAACCAAACATTTTAATTATTCTGCATTCTTCAGAATCTAATTTTTCGATTTTTTTATTCTATGCTTAGATTGTTGGTTTGGGCTACGCTTGTTGCTTGTATCGAGCATTCCGTAAGAACTACGAAGCCGTTTAAGTTTAAAAAACATAAAAATTCAATCAAAAGAAGACTATAAATGACTCGGAATCATCACAAATATCATCGAAGAAACTGAATCATCGCAACAAATGAAAAATACAAAAAAAAAACATATACAAATCATGATACAAACAGCAACACAACAAAGATCATAGTTTTAAACATATAATTCAAAGTCGATCATGTTTTTCGATCGATACGATTTATATTTAACGGCTTTCATTGAACTATATTTATATATACAAGTCATCGTAAAAATGGATGGTATGCAAAATGGAGACATCGACCTCGTGGTTTCGTATCACTCGAAGTCTATGTATTGCATATAACGGTATCCATTTGATGAACACATCATATTCTATATTCGTTGAATTTTCACAGTACATAAAGAGAGAAAAACACTAACTTACATAGCATATATTTAGTTGACAGTTCAAAATGAACTAATTTTGTTTAATCTACACATATTTTTGCAAGATTTTTTTTCGGAATTTTTGATGAAATCATATTTCTTATTCAATATTCAAAAATGTTGAATTTATTTAATTCACTTTACATCTTTTTCATTTGTCTTGTTTATGGTGTTTACACCAACGACGAAAACAGAACGGAATCAACCATCGAATTCAAGAAATAAAGAAAAAATCTTAGATTAAATATATATTTATTTCTTAATAAAAAATAAATAAATTAGCCGCTAATTAATAGCATATTGATGTTTTTAAAATCACAACATTCCATCAATGAAATTCTTAAACAGACACAAAATATAACAAAAATTCTAAAGTGAACACACACACACACACACAAACACAATTACTTTTAACGAAAATGAATTGGCATAATCAGAATAGTTCATTTAGACGTAAGAATGAAATAATTTTAAATAATATATCGTATGGTGTACATCTAAGCACTACTCAATTTCTTTATGTTGTTGTTGGCTTGAGAACGAAGCAAATGAATAAAAAAAATCCACCTTTTTTCTCTCAATGTAAATGGTTAACAATAATCGCATGAAATGTTGATTGGTCCAAAATTAAAATTCTGAAGAAATGCCTAAAATCAGCCTTAGATTTAAAAACAAACAAACGATTCGAATTTTATGCAAAACAGTTTTTTTGAATATCATATCCCTTCGATGTGTTTATGTATCATATATAAGAAATCTCTGATCACTAGTGTGATGTGTATACATATTCTATATAATGAAGACATGTGTTTTGCATGCATCCATTCAGTTCAATAAGAAATAAACATTTGTGTAAACTGAAAATGACAAAAATAACAATATTGTTTTATCTTATTTAAGGCATTGAGATTTTTCAGGTGAAAAATGGAAGGTCGTTTTGAATAGATCTCAAAACGACTTTGATAATCTTCAGCGATAATACTAATGTATTGGCATAAGGCATTCACGAAAAAAAAGTTGGATACCGGTGAATTGGTAATATTCAATTTAATTTTCATTTTTTTACCGATGAACACAAGACGTGTGTTGGACTAAAACCAATTTATCAACAACAATTGCTGAAGTCAGACAATATATTTAGATTTTGTCATCTGGATATTTCAGCTCATCTGGATAACGTTAGGCGATGATACGAAATGAAAACAATAGAAGTGATTGTTATAGTTATGGTAGTATGTTTATACCTATCTATACAGTACAACAATCACTTCTATTGTTTTCATTTCGTATCATCGCTTAACGTTATCCAGATGAGCTGAAATATCCAGATGACAAAATCAAAATATATTGTCTGGCTGGAGTGAATTGAGTTTTGAGGAAAATAAATGAAAATGTGCATAATTGGTTTGTTTTTTGTCTTACAAATTCTGCGAAGATGATTGAGAGTACTTTGTCGCTTGTGGACGTCGTCGGTATACCAAATACAAACAGCAGCTGAATACAATTGCAAACATCTGCATAAAATTTAAAACAACATTAACTACATGTATATATAAAATGTGGTATTGAGTGAGTGTTTACCTGAAGCAATGCAACAACTAGTGCAAAAAGGGCTACTGTGATCAAATTCTTGTTTAATAATTGAATGAAAACAGTTTTGCATGCAGTTCCGGTTGCTTCCTCTAGAGTACATGTCTCATCATCGATGCTTCGCTGGCAACAAGATCCGGGTATTACGTTAGATGGTAAAATACCATTCCAGTCATTCTTGCTGAATACGCCGCAGCAGTTTAGCTATGCAAACATTTTTTTTTGTTAATCGATTAAATTTATTTAGAATTTTGAACAAAAATATCACGGTTGACTCTTTTACTTCAGTTTGGAGAAAATGCCAAGAAGCAAAGTAGACCGGATTCTCACTGGAATTTCGAAGGGTATCGAAGAGTCTTTTTTCAACAACATCCTCCAAATCACTTCGTTTTATAAAAGCCGCAATCACAACGCAGATTTCAATGAAAACAATTACAATCATAATACTGGAATACTGTACAAATTCGAAAACAAGTTAATTTGAAGAATCGACTCTTGGCTTCATTACACTCACTGCCAATAGAACGGTTGTATTCTCTTTGATTGCACCATAGCAGCCCAAAAATGCGATCAGAAAAACGCCAAAGCCAAGAACGGTCATCGCTACCGCATATGGCGTGAAATCTTCATTTGAAAATGATGGTACATTTATGAAACTATTTCAAAATGATGATGTCACTTACCAAAGAATTCATCAAATTCGTCGAATTTCTCGCGAATAATAAAACCGGTGGCGATCATTCCAATACCAAGTATCTATATCATTTGAGAAATTTTTAAATATTACCAAAGATTGAGCTAAATGTCTGGATGTTGCTGTTAGAATTTGTAAAACTTACAGCGAATAATGCATTCGAAAAAAATACAACGTATTTTATAAAAATGATCCCAATCTTCATTTTTTCACCGTTGAATTAAAAAAAATCAATTTTATTGAATATTTTCAAAGACTGTACGAAAAACGTCGACTTTGATCAATCCGAATATTAATTTTTTTCTATATAATATCGTACTTTGATCGGCTTCTTGTATTTACTGAAACAATTTCAATGACAGAAATAATTGTTTGTACTCAAACAATGGCGCCTAATTGGAATAGTTTGCATTAGTTTTACTTTGTCAAATTTGGTAGAAAATTCAATTATTTTGTGACTTTTTCTTGAAGTTAATCATTTCATATTATTTTTCTTTGATTTCATCACCTTCATTTCGAATCAATTTATTAAAGTGTTAGCTTGTCATCGATTTTAAATTTAAACATTGAATCATTAGAGAAAAAAAAAGATCGTCCATGAAAAGTTCATATTTTTATTATCAAATTTCTGGAAATGCATCGTGATTTATTACATTAATATAAGTTTATTGATATTGGTCAATTTGGTGAAATGAATACTTCTTATCTACAGTATAAAATGGACATTGAGATTGCAACTCTTCAATTTTCATTCAAAAAAATGTCAATTGTTCAAAACAATAATCGAGAGATAAATCGTTCGTACTATGTCGGTCATATAATCACAACACCGCACCGACACAAAGGAAAATAAACAAAAAAAGATAAAAAAACAAACAAATAAAAATAAATTCAGTGTAAAATTTTACAATTGGTTTATATTTAGTGTGCGCCTACACTCATTAAGTTGACGAGAGATTAGAACTTATACGTAGATAAAGTGTATTAATAATTTCAAAAAACAAAACTGAGTCATTTATCGAAGCCAAGCTGATTCATTGATGGGATTATAAGAATATATGATTGCATTCTTTGTTCAATTTTTATTTATATCTATATATATAAAATATAGTTTATCTCGAAATATGATTGTAGTTTCGAGATGAATCGAAATTTATTCATCTGTTAAATAAATAAATCAAAATCGGTAACTCTACTGATCTTAAAACACATTTGAATTTTTCTTTTCAAATTCTCATGTTGAAATGTTGTGTGCTTGTTTAGTAGGAATAAGAACGAGTACCTCGTCGGTACACCGAGTACAAACAACAAGAGAATATAATTGCGAGCACCTGCAAAAAGATGTGAATCATTTAAAGCTGTGTGTTATTGTATTGTCATATTTCGAACATACCTGAACCAAAGCAGCGACAATTGCAAAAATAGCCACGGTGTACATATTGTTGTTCAAATAATCCAGAAAAGCTGTTTTACAGCCGGGATATTTGACATCCTGTATTCTGCATGTCTTGTCATCGATGCCTTTGTGGCAACATGATCCTGGCATTATGGTAGGGTCTGAGTCTATAACACCACTCCAGTCATTCATGCTAGAGACACCGCAACAGTGTAGCTACATACAAATATTTTTTTGAAGTTTATTTATGAATTTTGTAAATATTTTTCGTTCAGTGCTATGAACCTTACCTCATTTTGAAGCAAATCCCAAGATTTCAAGAGTTTCGAGTTGTCTTTTGATTTTTTAAGTGTATCAAGGAGACGCTTGTCGACAATTTGTTCTAAATCGCCTTTTTTCGATAAAGCAGCAACAACAATACCAATTTGGAACAGAACAATCATAATCATAATAAGCGAATACTGTATAAGAGAAACCAATACCAAAGTTATTTAGTCATCATACAAACGATACATATTGCGATCAGTTTGTTTTTGCTGCAAAGATTACACTCACCAAAAATAGCATGCATGTATTCTCTTTAATAGCTCCGCAACAACCGAAAAATGCGATAAGAAACACAACAAAACCAACGACAATCAATAAAATTGGGTATGGCGTGAGGTCGTATTCTACGAATAAAATTGCAAATTAGTTAAAATCACACGTCAGTTATCTTAAAATTAATGCGCAGTATACCGATGAAATCATGATAGTCGATAAATTTTGTGCGAACTATAAAACCAGTTACAACCATTCCAATGCCAATTATCTGCAATATGGGAATTATTTTTGTAAAAAGTAAAACACAAAATGACCTCAAATAAAATTTGTGAACACTTACGGCAAATAAGAAATTGAAAAAGAACACAACATATTTTGTAAAAGTTACTCCCAGATCCATTTTGCTGGCTTGAAAATCTGGAATTTTTTTTTAAAATTCGGAAAAAATTGTCAATTTCTATAAATTGTACGAAAATTATTGAAGTAAATCGAAATATTTCAACACTAACTATTGGTTACCCACCAATTACCACTTGTTTGAATGATTTATATAAGTTTTTGTTGAATAAATGTTCTGAATCGTTGCCTAAAATGTCAAGCTATTTGACTTATTCACTTGTTGATGATTGAATTTAGTCTGAACGCATTCGGTTTCGTGAGCTATACTTTTTTACTCGGTTTTTTATCTGTATCTGACTCATGCCACTCAGACATGAGAATTAATATGCGAAATAACGACTGATTTCTGTATGTATATGTGAGTTTTTTTCTTCGAAGTAAAAATAAGACTAGTAGAACAGACGAATTGATGTATTGTGAATTGAGTCATCGGCAAGCGTATTGAAATGTAAATATGATTAACGCAAACATTTATCTACCGGTAAACACAGAGCCGCAACGAAACCTTTTATTTCCCAGCAAACATTTTTAACTGCTCAAATGTTGCTCTCGAGCATTGATTGTGTCAAGCTATAGTCTCCCACTTGTTACTCAATTTTGTAGCGATTATCGCCACTTTTCACTTGAATAAGACCGGATAGGACAGCGTACAAAGAATAGTATATTTGGTTTTAATGCGTTGCTTGGGAATGAACATAATGTGACTCCAAATACGACTAATTCTCGTTTTTCTTTTTAATTAAATAATCACATGATTCTGTCACAAATTAACTATCAGTCATTTATTTATGTATTGTTCTTCTATTTTTATTTCTATTACAAATTTGACAGTTTATGGTGAAAAAAAAAATGAACTTAATTGACAGGTTTTCACTAAAGAGATTTTTTTTCGCTAATTTTACTCTGAAAGTCGAAATTTTACATGGGATATTTTCTGCGTTCAGTACAATGATTATTAGAGGCATTGGTCATTCATTGTGAAAGTGTTTGTTTGTTTAATGACGATTCCATCTTCTTGGTAACATTTCATCGCGTCTGTACACTGAATATAAGCAGCAAGGGCAAATTATGGCTAACAACTACGAAATAAGAAAGATAATTCAAATTAAAGCCTTTTCTGCATACAAAACAAAATATAGCACTAAAAATATACCTGAACAACAGCAACGACAATAGCAACACCAATTACCGTCACTATATTACTGTTCAAAAAGTCGATGATAGCTGCTTTACAACCAGTTTTCGAAGCGGTATTCACGGTGCATGTAGTATCGTTTGCCGCCTTTTGGCAACATGAACCGGGTAGTTCAACTTTTGGCAACACATTTTTCCAGTCTTCTGGCCCAACAATCCCACAACATTTCAACTAAACCAATTAAATTTTTTTTTGTCAAACTCTTTATTATTATCATCGTCAAACCAAATAGACAAAATTAAATTCCATACCTCTGTTTGAAGTAAATGCCAAGATTCATAGTACGCCACACTCGAATCCGTATGGTTTGCAATGGAATTTATGGTGAATTTTAGACGCTTGTCAACGATTTCTTCCAATGCATCTTTTTTTGCGTTTGCAGCAACAACGAAACCGATTTCGACACCGACGATTATAATCAAAATAATTGCGTACTGAAAACCAAAAATAACATTGATTATCAACAGCAGATAAGGCGTATATTGTTTGTTTGTTGTGAATACACTTACGAGACAAAGCATACATGAATTTTCCTTGATAGCACCGCAACAACCCAAATACGCAATAAAGAATACAACACAACCGACGCCAATCAAAAGAATCGGATATGGCGACAAATCGTATTCTGAAAATTATTCATTAATTATTGTTGTAAAATCAGTATTTTATTCGTTTAAAAAATCAGTTATTTACCAATGAAATCATGATAGTTCACCAGTTTGGTACGAATAATCACACCAATCACTACCATTGCGACGCCAAGTACCTAAGAAAATTCAACATCAATGTAAAACATGTTGAATAATTTAAGAAAATTGTAAGAAACTTACCGCAAACAGTAAATTAAAAAAGAATAGCATATATTTCGCAAGGCTTGGTCCCGGGTCCATTTTGGTCTATAAAAAATAAACTTAAACTTGAAATAAAGATTTTTCTCCGTTTTAAATAAATGAACAAAGAAAGACCGAACTAAATGTACGCGTGCACCGTTTAGTACATGTGATCGAAGAGAATTTAGCGTGGTCACTTCGGTCGTTCAACGTTCATTTGATTGAACATCAAATTCGAGATCAGAGCAACCAATTTAATCGTAAAAACTGTTATTGTTTTTTGTTTACCTTTTTTGATAATTTTTTTTTTTAATCACACAGTTAAATTCAATGACGATATAATCGAATAATTACTTTACTTGTTGACGCTACAATTCAGTCTGACAGCTGTTTTCTTATACCTTTTTTTCGTTGATATCGGCAGTCTTAATACAGACGAGAATATTGAAAGCCTAAATCACAGACATTCAACTATATGAGCATAGTCGGTTGTGAGCACAAACACACAAGTGTATCAGTACAAATGATTCGAGCCGTACCTTGCACCTTTCGTGTGTGTTTAAACGACAACAAAGCCAACGATAAACTTGCAACAATCGATTGAGAGATGCCGCTATCAGCGCACATCTACATTAACTGAATGATATGCATTCGGAATGGAAACAATAAGAATTAATAACGTATACGAACTACGTTTTCTTTCACAAGAGCAAAAATATATTTATTTCACTCTATAGAGTGGAAAAAGGAAAAACAGAAAACGAGATATCTATATATTGCGTACATGCAAATACATGCAATTGCAGTTTATATGAAGAATTTGTTTGTTTGACCAATGACTAAGAGCGCTATTATTGTCTACAGGTTCAGATAATAAAATCAAGTTGTCCATCACATGGTAAAAAATTTATGGAATTTTTTTTTTTGCAAAATGATTTGACATTTCGCTTGTGACCGAAGCAATTGGGCATTTGATTATAATAATCATTATTTTTTACCGCCGGCATAAATCAGAGAGATTTTGCTTACATGACAATTCGCTCATACGAAGCAATCTACTTTTTTCACATTTGAATGAAGATTTCACTATCTATACGAATGAGGTTTTGTTTATTTTCTCAACAGATGATTTTCTTTGCAAACAAAACAATTTTGTTTGCGACCTTAAAAACTTAATTTCTTTTTGTAAAACTTCAATAGGCTTTTGCGATAGCATTTGGCATTTTTGTTTACATTTTTACCTCAAACAACGCTATCAATCTAGACAGATCACACCTTATTTGAATGAGCGATACATTTAGCGATGATGCATCAAATTAAAAAAGAGATTCTGGAAATTAGATAAGAAGTTCCAATTAGAAGATTTTATTAAAAGAACACTTTTGATGCAAAATAAAACAAACAAACTGTCAGCGAATTGATAAAAGTTCGGAGAACAAAGAGAAAGGTGGAATTTCAAATTGCATCATTTATTAATATTAAAAATGTTTACATTTTTTTTCCTGATTTCACTGATTTCCTATGATCATTTGGACTCGACCGCCGCTATTTATGTACTTCAAATACTTAGCCGATATGGTTAGTAGAAAATGTCAATTATTTTTTTAAGGTAAAACACTTTCATCAGAACTCCGTTCAATCTTCGTTTATCTTTTTACGGAAAACTGAGAACAAGCAGCATGAGAATATGATGCCCAGCACCTGATATAAAACGTTATAAAGAAATGTTAGTCAAATGGTATTGGCTGAAGAAAAATTGAAACATACTTGAAATACGCTAATTCCAACCAAAATTGCGACTACATATTCGATTTTTCTGTTTATGAAATCGATCAATGCTTGTTTACATCCGATTTCGAATGCATCTGATTCGATGCACGTACTTTGATTGTTGATATCCTTGTGGCAACACGATGATGGTAAGTAAATTGGATTACCTATGATTTTCCAATCATATGGACTGTTGATACCACAGCATTCAAACTGCAATAAATAATATTGATTCTCTTTCTATTCACCAAAATTGCACAAAACGTGACAAAATTCTTACTTCGGTTTGCAATACATCCCATTGTCGCTGATACGCAACATCGTCCTTACTACGTTTGAGTGTTTCGTTTAGGCTGTTTTCCAAGAGTTCATCCAATACGCCCTTCTTCTCATATGCATAAACTCCAATTCCAACTTCAACTACAACAATCGTCATCAATGCGATCGCAAACTGAACAAGAAATACTATGAAATGGCGGAAGAAATTCATATAAGTGAATCACTTACACTTAAGAGCATGTACTTGTTCTCGATGATTGCACCGCAACAACCAAGAGATGCGATAAGGAATAGAGCACAGCCAACAACAATCAACACAATTGGAAATGATGGCGAAACATCCACTGTAATTTTAAATATATTTTAGAATCAGTTTTTTTTTTTGACTACGAATAAATTACCCATAAATGCTTCATACGAAAGTATTTCCGTTTTAATTATGATTCCAATGCCAGCCATTGCTATGCCGATCAACTGGAAAGAAGATTTAATATTGGTTGATTGTAGTTTTTTTAATTAAATAACTTTGATGTCAATTAAACTTACCGAGAATAGAAAGTTGAAAGTAAATACAACATATTTGGCGAAACTCAATCCAACGTCAACCATTTTGATTTGCTTCTTCAAACAGACGAATTTTTGATCCAAACCGTTTTAATTTGCTGAACAAACTAAGAGATCGAATACTTACACACTGCGCAGAGTCTATGCGGTTTGGATACGAATACTTGAATAGATTTCGAAAACAGTGCACATCCTCAATATATAATAAGTGTTTGATAAAGTATATCTACACATATAATGTCTTTTAATCTGGTCGATTGCAAATATAAGTGCACCATTACATTGTGAAACCTTTGTATGTCGATTTTGGATTTCAAATCAAAATCAAAACTTAGATCAAATTATTTGAGATGTTCGAATCAATGATTTGTCAAATATTTTGTTGATTTGATTGGGTTCGAAAAAAAAAGTCGCGTGAAATAAAAATGTACACCGCACTTTTTCTTTGAATGCGATTCTATATATATAGAACGCATTCATTTATCTAATAACCCTGAATGTGTAGGTTTGGAATACGACGATAATTTTGATGAAACAATATGACCATTGCGTACCATTTCCCATTATCGCATTTGATAACGTTCTCTTGTATTAAACTAATTAAATGACATTTTGTATATGCATACCAGTAAAACAACTACACACAATAATGAATGAAAACGAACATATTGTTGCAAAACCACTTGAAGCACTCAAAAAGACCAGAAAAAACCACATGCGGATTTTGTCTTTGGGCCACTCAGTGCTCGTCATATATTTTGTATGGAAAACTTAATTGAAGTTTTTCTGTGAAAGTTGGTGTATCACTTGTGCTCACATACAGATGTATAAACAATTGTTGTATTGGTCGGTGTTTCCGTGTGGCGAAAGTCAGTTTTGTTCAACGAATAATTGTAATGTGTTTGTTCTATATTTAATCCGCAATCAAAGCGTAGATAGCGGTCTGCACACATGCATATCTTTGGTTTAAGAATAGACATGATATTGCTCGAAATATCACGGAAATTTCTTTTTTAAATCCAAATTTTTCATACAAATTCCACTACGGGTACTGAGCATCCCAAAATTAAGGAAGATTGACCAAAGGTTAACGTTTCACTAAAGACAATAAATTTACACTTTATATACCAATAAGTGACTATGGTAATAACTGTTGTGTTGTATTTAGTTAACAGGTAAATTCAAGAAATTTCCTTTGCAAAAATGTCATTCAGTATCAATTATTGTATTATTGATAGACATATCTGGCTCCAGTACTAGCGGTTCAAAATTTGCAATGACTTAGACGGTTGCTTGGATCAGCTTGCGTGGAATTCAAAATTGGCAGTGGCAATTTCACGCAAACATTCACAGAATATTCATCCAAATTTGGCATTAAATGATTTATGGTTATGCGACAAAGTTTCTGGTGAATAGGGACTTTCCATTCTTGAGAGAATTAAATCGATTCATTCAAATGGCAAGTGCAGCTGGACTTATTGAGAAATGACACTCCGATGAACATATTCAAGTCTTTTACAAACACTCAGACATTTCATACAAAGACGTAAAAATTGATCACTTTCATGGAATTTTTCTTATGTGTTGCATACCACTTGTGATGTCGATTTTTGTATTTATATCCGAGCACGTGATCTAATCAGTGACCGGTTCGCGCATATTTCTATGCCTGATAGCTATGCTAAGCATAGCGGAGACGTAAGCCGCAACGCACCCGTCGCCATTCGATTCGAGCTATATTGTATGTGCACGGTCGTCTGCATAAACGAACATGTGTATTGTTCATATAGAGTGAACGGCGATGCGTCGGTTGCGTTTGCGGCTATGCTTGGCATATCTATGCTACCTAGCGTATTTAGGCAAGCATGGAAATATGCGCGAACCGGTCACTGGATCTAATTTTGGATTTTACTTGAAATGTTCATTAAGTCAGAAAGGAAATTTTTACTTGGAAATAATGCGACAAAGATTTTATTTTGCTTTTAAATGAAATTATAACTACATTATCAATATTTATCATACACAATTATTATAATTGGGAGTAAGTCATAATTGGTCTGTATGTTATGCATTATTCATAATATGCACAATTTGAAAATAAATTGCACAATAATAAAAAGTTTACAGTAAACTGATGTGTTATTCGAAATACTTTAAAATGCCATTTTCATTAGTATTTCAATTCAATCTATTTCTGCTGACAAAACCATATCTCCAGAGAATGAATTTGATGGAAGGGAATATCCTCTATTGCAAGAATTGAACTAATTTATTCAAATAGCAAGTGGAGGTGGACTCATAGAGACTTTTTCTGTGTTTCATACCACTTATGATATCAATTTTTCTATTTGTATGGTAAAAAGTGGCCTACCGAAAAGCAAGTGAACCCAATCTGTCTCGTTTTGGATGTTAGTTGAAATGCTTATCAACCCCGATAGATATTTTTTGTAAGAAAATAAAGTTTTATGAAGTTTTTCATTATTTGGATAAAATCACCCGAATCACTTTGCAGCTAAATTGGGACATTTCGATGATGTCACTGTTGATATGTGAAAAATGATCTTGTTGACGTGTGACACATTTCCACATGATTCGAAGAAATGACGTGTTCAAGCTAGTATATTCAGATTACAAAATGACTAGTTCAAATGTGAATAATGAATAATAAAACAAAGAAGGGATTTATATTTCTCTCAAATATAACAGTTTATTCGATTCTCTACTTTTTCATTGCCAATCAAAGTGTTAAGAATTCAGTTCAGTTTATTATAAAATCTTATTATTATTATTTTTTAAATATGGATTGGTTTAATTCCCTCAAAGCCGGCATCTCTTCTGGCGAAGCAGCAATTAAACGCATAAAAAGGATGGTTTTTGTTTTTGATTTGTTTTTCGTCGTAAGTGCGATTCCTATTGTGTGAAAAGGCCTTCATATTACATAAAAATGTTTTCTATCAATTTTGCAGCTTACTGGTTTTGTCATTTTTATTGTTGGCGCTGTTATCTATGTAGAAATTAACCGTTATCGAGGTTTTTTGGGTAAAAGAATGTGCATAAAGTATGAAACATTTGTGGGACACTTAAAAATTCATTCTGTTCATTAAAGGTGAACATTTTTGGTTGCTGCCAATAGGAACTTCAATTGTTGGTGGAATTGTATTTTTTGTTTCATTTCTATGTCTCTTTCCGAGATCAAAGAGAACTTGTATTTTGCTATACGTAAGTATTTGATAATAATCGAACAAAATCTTTATCATTCTCCTCAACCTTCTTTTAGTTTTTCGTGTTATTATGTGTGCTGTTTGTGTTCGAAATCATAGCAACCGCAGATATAATTAGTGAAAAATTTAAACTTAATCACACTTTAATCAATGGTTTCAATGAAAAGTTTAAGCATTACAAAAACAATGTGGAAATTTGGGATAATATTCAAGTTGAGGTACTATAAGCCGCTTTTCAATTACAATATTCTAAAACACCAAATTCTTTGAATATTTAAACATTAAAAAAATTCTCTTCGTAAAGATGAAATGCTGCGGAATCAATGGACCGGACGATTGGCATCAAAAAATACCACCGAGCTGCTGTCACGATCTATCACAGTCAAAAACGAATTGTACAAAATCAATGGCATGGCAATCTGGTTGTAAATTACCATTACTTGAATATTTGAATGCAAAAGCAATCATTTTGGCAAGTTTTAACTTCTCCATTGGATGTATTCAGGTAAATTTTATTAAAGAAACTTTAATACATCAAGTTTAAATGTGAATATTTCCTCCTAGATTATCGCCATAGGACTCGCATATTACTTATACAAAGTATTCCAAAATAGTTGTGGCGAACACATCGAAAGTTTATTTCATTGAAAAAAGTAAAACCAATTGACATTTGTTCTGGCATTTTTATTTAAATCCAAATTAATAATTAAGTAATCTGTTTATTGTGGTATATGAATTAATAAAAAGAAGTAACTCTTTATGATTTCACGAGTTTGAATCATAATTTATCTTTTACTTATCCCTTTAATGTTTCATTTGTTAAATGAACAATTTTTACGAATGAGAAGAATTATGATTATCATTTCGAACACAAACATTGTTATCAATACGATTGAAATCTGAAAATGAAGCAATCATTTCATATTACTCTTTTAATTGATTATCTGTTTGTTAACTTACTGTAAGAAATGAACTTGCATTTTCAAAAGCTAAGCCACAGCATCCAAAGGCGATGAGCAAAATAATGATGCCACTTATTATTAACAGCAGAGTTAAATATATTGATAAACGTGCCGCGATATAGTTATTACAGTTGAGATTGGAAAATATTAAAACATCAACCATTATAATTACAGAATGATCGTGAATATAACTTTTGTTACTATACAACAAACGAATGAGTTCGTAAGTATACTACAAATGAGAACTGTATCGTTTTTAAACAAACTTCGGCGATATATCTCTTTCCTATGAATTATGAATTTTCGTGGCAATTTTTGATCAGTTTACTAGGATTTTTCCAAAGAAAATATATTTATTTTAACATCTTTATTTGAACATTAAAAACGTTTCTTTTTCGATGAATTCACCTAAAAAATGGCATACACATCAAATGAAAAAAAATCCAATTTTCAGCTTGAGAATAATGGTATGGTTTGGAGTCCAAATTTTGGGCTAGTTTTTTTTTTCATTCTTTTCATTGATGATCTTGTCTACTTCATGAGATATAATTTTTTTTTTTACCTAGACTTGTACAGGTGCTAATAGAATTGACGTAACTATGTGTTTACTGAAAAATATTGCAAATTCACAACATTGTTTCTTATTAAAATAATAAAGAATCCCATTTCAACCTAGAAACTGTTACAAACAAATTAGCTTTACGTTCATACTAGGCGGCAAGTATGTTTGAAAAGATGAAATATATTAATTACCTTTGGAAAAAGCCAAACAAAGTAGTATTATATTTTTAAAAAAAGAGAGAAATTTATTGAGTACTTGCCGGTTACAAGAATACTATTTTGTGTGTATCACAATTCAGAATTTACATACGTAGAAAATTCGCTGGATATTCAATTATTGACGCAACGACACATTTACAATGTTATAAAAACAAACATGATTATTTATTTTATACATAATAAGTACAATTTCGAAGAATATATAAAGCGTCAATAAACGATTATCCTTAGTTACGTCCCAAAAACGGTGACACGAGAACAAAATTTAGTTTTTTTTTTAACTGAAACAATGAAGACCGTTTCATTTTTGGTATTTTTATTGGCTTTGATGTTGGATCAGGTGAGTTTAATTCAAAGTCATTAGGTGCTATCGTCATCAAAATTATTTAAAGGAGTACATTTTTCCTATCGCAAGATAATTTTACATTTACATTTTGAGTATGATCGAAACATGGAAATGGTTAAATTCACCATTGAATTACGTTTAATTATAGTCATTCAGGGCTGTAATTTTCACTCTGTCAGTGCACGCACACATTCTATGTGCGTCGCACACAATGCTTGTATTTTGCATGTGCGCGCACACTTAGTCACAAGTTTGACATTTTTTGCGGTTGGCAAATTTGTAACTAAGTGTGCGTGCACATTCAAAATACAAGCACTGTGTGCGACGCACATTGAGTGTGAGTGTGCACACTTCTGTGTGCGTGCACTGACAGAGTGAAAATAACAGCCCTGTAGTCATTTCAAACTATATCAATTATTTTTTTCTTATTCGCTTGACATTATTTTCATCGTATAGATCTGCATCAATGGCGTAATGGCCGTTACATTTTCGGAGGTAATTGATATATTTGATTTCAAAGCGAAGTTAGCTTACGGTGTAGGAACAGATTGGAAAGCTGTACTGAGTCCATACTTTTCACTTTGCACACCAAAATCAACAACTACAGTTCAAACTAGCTTGAAACCGTTCATTGATTTGAACTTAAAAGGACAAATAGATCCAATCAAGTTACGTAAAGATGCCGCTGCCTGGGTAAATCAAAATATGAATGCCATTTACATCGATAGTGACAATCTCACTGCCACATGCTTTGAAATAGCTGCACATCTTAATGTTGAAACAACTATTTTATCCCATCTTTCACAAAAAGATGAAGATAATTATAAAAAATGGCTGTATGAAGTCCTTGGGCCTGCCGACGTTAAAGTAGTTTCAGATGCCTTAGGTGTAATGCGATCAAAGTATACAACCACGTTCATGACATTTGCAACGGAACTGCAGAAGGTTGACAACATGAAGAGTGATTTTAAGAAGAAAATGGATGCGTTGTGCGCTTCAATTACTAGTTTGTCCCGTATCGCTGTTAATGCAGACATATCGCGGGCTAAATTCAAAGAAGTAAGAATCGCTATTGCAGTTTTCAAAAAGTGTCAGGACAAGATTTTGGGGCATATTAAAACTGCTAACATGGCCTTGCATGGCTTTTACAACAAACGTGATTTGTTCGTAAGAGTTTTGATTGGAAAAGCTACCATTCAATAAAATCATTGCATTTAGGAAAAAAAACATCACATATATTTGTTAATTAATAAAAATATAGAATAAATAAATGATGCTTTTTACCGATGCTATTTTCTGTACTTTCTGAATATTTGAGTTAATTTTTTCATCAAAACCCGGCTGGAGTGTTTCATTTCGATTAGTTTGGATTGATTAGCTTACTCGTCCTAGTTCTTTACTTACCTAAATGCATATCGGCTTGTAGTAAGTAAGCAAATAAGCAATGAAACATGAGGTTGCTTCCATCTTCACACAAGATTAATAAAAAATATGTTGAAATTTTATCGTCTTGAATTTTATTGAAATACAATAATTCATAAATCATTTCTACTTGGAACAACCGACACCTTGAACGCGTGCAATGTCTTTATTAATATCTTTAATATCATTCTCATATCCTTGTTCAACCTTTTGCAAATATTCATTCAAATCAGATGATTTGTTAATTGAATTTATTCTGGAAATGACTCCAGGAATCTGTGATGATAATTTTTCGACAGATCCTCTAACACGATCGGCTACAGATGGTAGTTCAGCAAATTGTTTCCACACTCGCGAATTGGATGGTGTAAGTTTCTTTAACATTGTTCCTTTTGTGCAGCATTTTTTACCATTTTCATATGCTTTCTCCAACCCTGGCACCACAGAAGACGTAATATTTCTAATTTTGTTATGAAATTTCGTCAGTTTAGTTTGATCAGCCTTATAAGCGTTTTGATCAATCACGAGTTTAAGCTCATTCAATTGAACAGATAATAATTCAAATTGTAATTTTGTGGGGCTCAAACTCAATGAAGAACAATCTAAGTCAGCTAAATGAGCTTGTTCGACGTTTTTCAATCTCTCAGAAGATCCACCCGATTCAATATTTATTTTCATAACTGATTTCCGCAATTTTTCATACTCATCGTGTTTCTTCATACAGTTTATAAACGGTGAATGAGTCTAGTATTTAAAAAAAAGATGTAAATTTGCTGAAGAAGAAAATGAAATTTATTAGTGGAATAATTACTACTTACGGCAATTGCCAAAACACCAATAGTTAAGAGAAGAATTAAAGCAGACATTTCGCTTGAAAATTACAAAAAATTGTGTCTATTGTGTAAAATTAAAAAGAGTTTATAAAAATTCTGAAGAATACGAATTTTGGTTGTCGTAAGCTTTTGATGAACAGTTGTATAATTTTTTATGAAGTGACGTAAATTACTGGATCGTATTACAGCACAGGAATTCATTGTGAAATGTGTATGGCAAAACGTGGATGAAATGCAAATAATCAATAATAATTATCTATTGAGCAAAACAAGAATGAAATGTCATAAATTACTCATCAACATACTCATAAGTGAGTGAAAAGTGTTCAATTTACATCAACAAAACAGATCAATAATTTACAGTAATTAACATTTGTTTGTTTTTGCTTTGTTCAGATATTGGAGAACAAGAAAAATGTCGTCCAACTGTTCAGATGAACAGCCAGACCCACGGGAATGGTCTGTACAAACTCAGAAGCTATTTGAAATCGAAATCGAGAATTTTTCTCAAGTGGTTTGATGAAAATGATAGTACACTAATTTTCATAGCGGTACAGTTGATCTAAGTGATGGTAAACTATATAATAATAATTGATCGCATATCAAAGCGAAACCAGACGTTTTTTTCTTCATTTTTAAACTCAAAATAAGAGTTTTCATGCTTTAATAATCAGTGATGATTTTTTCCTATCTGAATAGCGCTAGCTATTCGCAGCGTCTGTACAGCGTTGCTGCCCAGCTGAATCGAAGCGGTTGCCGCACGCGTTTTGTACCACACAACATATTGTCATATAGTCTAAGTAACCAGTGAGCTCACAGAGTATGATACACTAATACCATAGTCAGTATACAAACGCATGTCGAATAGAGAACGAAAGCGAACATATATGCTCTGTGTGGTACAAACGAAGTGTGTTGCGTGTGCGGCATCCGCTACGATTCAGCATCTGGGCAGCAATGCTGTACAGGCGCTGCGAATAGGTAGCGTCAAAATGTCACTCATTTTGGTGTTAACACGAAACCAAAGCATGGCAGTAGTGACAGTTGGGCAACGCAGCATTGAATAATGGCACAAATTCGTGCTCAATAATGGCACAAATTTGTACCAGCAACCCATAGGGTTGCTATAGTTCATCTGGCAACCGATGCGAGCGCTTCGGTCGATTTTTGTCACTGCCGTGCTTTGCACGAAACAAATCACGATATTATTGTATACAATTTGATGAATATTGGGCGAATTTAAATAGCATTTTTGGCGGCTCAGTTGATAACTAGGGGACGGAAACCATTAGCTAGTTTTTTATATTTCAAGTAAAAACTAGGAAAATTAGAAAAAAACTAGCAAAAACTAGAAAAATTAGCAAAAATTATTTGATCCGCCATCTTGATATTCTGCCATGATTTGGTGACTAAATCAATTTTACAAGTCGACTATTGAAAGAAACAAGTACTTTATGCACGATTTTGTGTTAAAAAAGAATAATTAAACTAATTTTCACTATTATAAGTGTATATTTATTCAAAACACATAAAAATATGTCTGAACAACAAAACGTCAAAATACTTCATTGTGTCAGTACAATCATTTGATTGTCATTTGACAGAACAAAAAACTAGAAAACTAGCAATTTCATAAAGGAATATTAGCATTATTAGATTATTCAAGCAATAAACTAGAAAAACTAGCATTGGTTTCTCTCCCCTAGGTTGATAATGTACAATCATTGTGTAATGATTAGATAATGTATATTCATTAGACGCAATCCTTTCTTTTAGGTACAATAAAGTCATTCGAAAAATTATAAACATTGGGAAAATGTTATCATAGTAGTTACTTTTAACGAGATAGTTCAATGACAAAACAAAAGTGTTACATATTTGTCGACTCTAAAACAGTTACTATCCGGAATTTAAAACACTCAAATGTATCATCATCATTATAAGCGAATTTGATGGTTGCTATATATCGTTATCAATACAATTTCAAAATAGGTTTTTATATGATTGTATAACTATTTATTACCATAACCATTTTTATTTCATCACATTTTGTAGTATATTTACTCCATAGAATTACATGCAATATTAAAATGTCCCAGGTTCATTTGTTGAACTACACACAAGAGATAAACCTAAGAAATTATCTTAGGATTCCTATTAAAAAAAATGAATTTGTAAGGTTTTCTTATGAAATCGCAATGTTTTAACAGGAATCCTAATAAATTAACGCGCCCAAAGGTCAAATCCAGCTTTACTGTATTGAAACAAAACATGTTTTATTATTTAAAGATTTCCTGATAAAATGTTCCACATATTATAAGGAAACCTTACAAATTAATATTTTAATAGGAATCCTTAAATGATCTCTCAGGTTTATTTCTTGTGAGTAAGATCAAGCTAACTAAACTATGCCACTTCGATGGTCCACGGTACTCGTATATGTTTGTCTATGGGTGATTGTGTCTATAATCTATAACTAGTTAGCTACTGTGTCACTATTTGTGAATCTTATTATTGGAAAAATTCATTTTTATGTGAATATCTCCTTCATATATACTGAAAACGAGCCAAATCATCGAACATATCTATTACTTTTTGGTTATATGCTTTTCTCGATTCGGCTGCTACTTGGAAACAATTTTTGTTGCTGGCCTCATTGTCAATATCGGGAAGTTTATCTGGATCTGAGCCAAGTATTGGGAGTAGTAGTGCTCCAACATATATACTGTAGACGCCAATTTTTCGTAATTGATCCAAAACTCTTTCAAATGGGAAAAGCGTTTGTGGATCTGAACCAAGCCTAACCGAAAAAATCAAAGGATATTTTAAACTGAGAATAATTTTCAAAGTTCTAATGTAACCATACCTGCGTACTAAGTCCGAGAGACTCTCATGGTAAATTCGTAGGAATTCCTCATAATGCTGGTTTCGCAACTCTGTGCTTATCGAACAGAACAAATACAAAATCAAATCAATGACAGGCGAAGCGTAACGTGTAAACTGGAAATCGAATAGTTGAATTTCGATTGGCTTCCCTTGTTCATCTTTACAAAACATTGTATTATTAGTTGTCAAATCACCATGACAAATGACCGCATACGGTTCAGCTGCTTCGCTTGAAATCATCCGTAATATGTTCGAAAAATGATCTCTACCTGCAGCGTTGTTAAATTTTTCCAACAAATCCGAACGTTTTTCCATTTCCAAGATATCTGTTAATCGTTTAAGAGCATCCAAATAAAACGAACTATATCCTGAATCAATCATAGTCCAATATTGTTCAAACGCAAGGTTTGCCAATTCTTTGAATTTCTCTGGCTGTTGATCTTTCAACGCAAAGGAAACGGCGTGAAATTTCCCGAGAGCTTTCAACATGAGCGACATGTGATCAAATGTGACTGGCTCTTTGCGAACGTCGATCATTTCAAATTTTCTTCTAAGCAAGTCCTCAAGAAACAGAGACTCGGAAAGATCGTCACTTATACTGGAATAACATTTGGGATATTCATTGAATCCGTTCTCTTTTGGATCAACTCCTTTTGACAATTGAAACCCGTGAAAATACGATAAAACCTACAAGTAAATGTTCAAGTTTCTGTTGACCCGATTGTATTGCAAATAGTTATTTGTAATTAAACTTACCTTATCATACATATCGATTTCACGCAAAAAAATGTGTCGCGATCTCAACTTCTCTCGTCGCATCAAGTTCCTTGGAGCCATTTTTAGAATCAATGATGATGTTTGACTTTTATTTTCAGAGTCGTTGGCATCTTCGTAAAAAATTCGATATATTTCACCCATAAAATTGGCACCTTTTATTTGGAAAACAACATATCAGCATTTTTTTCCTTTTTAAGAAGAATTCATTTCTTACCCTTCTTAGAACCAGGCTCAAAACTCAGTTTGATATTGTCCAAACTTGACTGACTTTTCAGGACTTTCATAAGACCAGTTTTGATGCGTTCTCCCAAAATTTCATCTATGTTTGGAACTTCATTGTTTAGCGTCATCTAAGACAAAATATAAAATCAAATCGTTCTAAATTGTACTAACTAATTGATTTGTGAAGGTTTGTCGTACCTTTGGTACAACACATCCGATTTTGGTTTTAAAAAAACGAAAATGTTGTATGAAAATCTACGTGAAAACAAATGGAATAGCAAAAAAAGGTGGTTCACCATGTAGTCGGTAGTATGAAATATTTGTTTTATTTTTTTTCTAACTTTTGAAAATTAAAGTGTATAAACACAGGAACAGTATCGTAAACTGCAGTATGTTATAATTCAATAAAATAAAAACTGCACCATTAATTTGAGTTCACAAATTAAAATTTATAATTTTATTTGAGTTAATATACAAAACACAAATTACAAGTCTGAATGAATTTCAGTACGGTCTCACCGTCCATAGTCAGCAACATGACTAAAACATCAAAAAAATGCTTTCAGACTTATAATTTGTATTTAGTTTATTAACTTAAATAAGATTATAAATTTAAATTTGTGAACTCAAATTAATGGTGCAGTCTTTATTTTATTGAATTCCAACTTTTGTGTCTTGGGAGCTAGTCTAATAAGTTATTATAAATAACAAATACAACGTTCATTAAGCTATCTGCATCAGGACAATGTAAAAAATATATATATATATTTTTGAAATAATGACAACACTGAAATGAAATTATAAAACGATAACGTTTTGATAAAAAGAGAAAAATTGAAGAAGAAATGTCGTGATTTGAATTTTGAATCTGAATAAAAAATTTAATTTTATAAGTCGTAAATTCTAAACGTGATATAATAGTTTTTTCTATACTAAATTTTTCAAATTATAAATCGTAAATTCTAAACGTGATATAATAGTTTTTTATATAGTAAATTTTTCAAATTATACATCGCAAATTCTAAACGTGATATAATAGTTTTTTCTATAGTAAATTTTTCAAATTATATGTCGTAAATTCTAAACGTGATATAATAGTTTTTTATATAGTAAATTTTTCAAATTATACATCGCAAATTCTAAACGTGATATAATAGTTTTTTATATAGTAAATTTTTCAAATTATGTATCGCAAATTCTAAACGTGATATAATAGTTTTTTATATAGTAAATTTTTCAAATTATATGTCGTAAATTCTAAACGTGATATAATAGTTGTTTTCTATAGTAAATTTTTCAAATTATATATCGCAAATTCTAAACGTGATATAATAGTTTTTTCTATAGTAAATTTTTCAAATTATATATCGCAAATTCTAAACGTGATATAATAGTTTTTTCTATAGTAAATTTTTCAAATTATGTATCGCAAATTCTAAACGTAATATAATAGTTTTTTCTATAGTAAATTTTTCAAATTATATATCGTAAATTCTAAACGTGATATAATAGTTTTTTCTATAGTAAATTTTTAATTTTATACGTCGCAAAATCTTAAAACGATATAATAGTTTTTTCTATAGTAAATTTTTCAAAAAAAAATAATTTTATACGTCGCAAATTCTAAACGCGATATAATAGTTTCTTCTATAGTAAATTTTTCAAAAAAAAAAAAAAAATTATGGCTAAGCCTGGGTACTAAAAGTCAAGATTGAAAGTTATGCAAATGAGTGGAGACACTGAGAAGCCAGTGGGAGTGCTCTCTAAGAAGTTAAAACCTTCGAGAGTTTGAAAAAATGTTGAAAATTGTCGAACAAAAACAAAACAAAAATCATTCCTTGATGTGATTGGACGCTGGATTAATGAATAAACCACCCAACATCAAATTAACTTAATGAATTAAACTTCAGAATAAGAAATGTCAACAATTCGAACTGAAATAAAAATGCAGACAAAAAATAGAATAACATGTTTTTAACTGAAAATTGAAACTTGTTGATCTGTCTTGTCAAATCCAAAATGAATCAGATGTTTCATCCATCATCCAATATTTCTATATACTAATCGAATACTTCACATGAAATGTCAACTTATTTATTTATCCATAAAATATAACTCATCCATGGATAAACTAACATCTATTCCATCCATGGATGCACTATAACTCTCCTCTATCCAAGTGGATCTCTCTCTTTCTTTTCTTCATGAATAAATTTGTGATGGATGGTGGATGTAACTTATCCATTAAAAAACATCCATGGATATTACTTATCCAGTCCTTTTAAAAACAAAATCTATCCATGGATGAATGGATGTTGGATAATGGGGACCATTGACAGTGAGCCTGGTTTTTGACTGAATAGGGAATGTGAGTCGAGAAGGTGTGCATAGAGTTGCTGTATGAATATACATCTCCAAAATATGTACAGTATTTTAACAGCGCGTTCATGAATGCCATTCATAACGCAAAAAATTACCTTTTATTAATATTTTTGTTCAGCCGTGCGTTTACATAAGTATTTTATTTCCAAAATGTCAAGTGTATCTAGTGGATTGAATATCAACGGAATATCGAGCAATGAATTAAAAAGTGAGCTTTTAAATCTGGTAGAAAAGCGGTAAAATACAGTTAAAAATGTCAAACTTGATTCAAAGAAGGGTACCTTACTATTTCATTGGATTAATGATTCAACAATAAGAGTTATTTTTTTTTTAAATCAAAGGTGACATGACATACCGTATTTTATATCCAAACGAAGATAACACGAAATGTTCATTAATTTCGAAGATTGCTCCAAGGACTTTAATGCGCAGAGAAAAAATTCGATTGCATAGTTTATTTCAGTGCGAAATTGTAATGTACGATTAGGTAGGTCTCACGCATTCACGTTCTGTAACCAATTCATATAATTTGGTTTTATCATTTTTTCTATCTTTTTTTTTATCACTGCTGAGCTCAGCGAATACTCTCATAGTTGATCGAGCCAATTACATACGATCACTTGATGATATTATGATGATACCTGTCCCTTTGATAAAAGCCCTTTGAAAATTTCAAGCCATAATTTATTGCTGCAATATCCGATCTTTTCAAAATAACAACTTTCTGGTTGTTCACAATTTACGTTGTGCATTAAGCATAATTCCAAACAATGAAAATCACAGTGAGCTTTAAACATAAATCATTTTAATTAAGCCAATTAAAGCCGATTCTATTCTATTTATTGGTAAGTATTTATCAATCAATTAATAATTGATTTTAAATGGTATTTCAATGTCAAAACTTTGATTCATTATTTCATTTCTGAGCGATTTTCGACATTCCACTCTATTTACAAACTATTTTTGGAACCACTGTTTGTTCAACGCTCTATGCTTATAATAGTGTTTTTCCATCAAAATTTCATTGTAGTGAATATCGACTACTTTTGCATGGATTCAGCTTGTTATTATTGCATACTTTTCACTCCAGACGCCCTTGAAAATAAGACTAATAAAATTAATTAGGTGAAAAGTCCAAATTGTTTTCCGACATTGCTTAAAATAACATCAATTGAACACAAATTGAAGGGAACATCGATGGAAAATTGAGCGGCGAAGAAAATAAAGAATGTGGTGAATGTGAAATGCTCATATAGAAGTACGAAATATCATATTTCAGAAGTAGGTTCATTTAGTGCAAAAAAGCCTTAGTAGTGATTCTCATATTTCCCGAAATTGGATTAGAAACAGGTTTTTTCCAATATACACATATTTACTGTAATTTAAATCTTCCGCGGCACAATGATTCCTTTGACATGGGTTAGCCGAATTTTTTGAATCAACTTCCTGGAATAATGTGGCAAAAATTAAGCATAATTTTTTTTTTAAATAAACTTTATTGCAGTGCATAATTTGAAAAAAATACAGAAAA
The DNA here is from genome assembly GCF_009176525.2 of Contarinia nasturtii. Taxonomy (NCBI): domain Eukaryota; kingdom Metazoa; phylum Arthropoda; class Insecta; order Diptera; family Cecidomyiidae; genus Contarinia; species Contarinia nasturtii. The sequence goes on along the minus strand of NW_022198340.1, from coordinate 1,615,250 downwards.
CCGTGCAATCAACGAAATAGTAAATAATGAACCATTTCAAATATATTCCAATCGAACCATATCAATAATAATTTCTCGCAAACGTTGATTATATCTTTTGTTCGATTCGATAGACAAAAAAATGGAGGCGTCAAGTTCTTTTTTATTACCGACAACATCTTCTGAAATTTCATCCAAATTTATTTCTTGTGCACTATCTTTCATTATAATTGGAAGCATTACTGTAGCCAAAATCAAACCGACTTTTCCCAAACTATGGAAATGTTCCAACATCAATTTGTATGGAAATAGTGTTTCTGGGTCTGATCCTAACCTGTAATGAGAGAAATCATTAGATTCTGTTCAGGGGTAACCTTATTTCATATTATCGTTAATGAGCATACAACTCTTTATTACTTACTTTGTGATGTGTTTAGACAAAGTTTCGTGATAAGTTTTCAGGAAATCATCATAGTGAGCATCTCTCAATTCTTTTGTTGTGCAGAAGAATATGAAATAAACAATGTCAATGATCGGTGATACATGTCGTGCAATTTGCCAATCAATCAGGCGAATATCGATCGGCTTTCCATTGTTATCATATTTATACATCACATTATTTTGCCAAGTATCGCCATGTGCTATCACTGCGGCATCCCTTCCTGTTTCAAAACAATCGGCTGTTACATCCATTGGATGCTGTTGAAGAAGTTTCTTCACTTTTTCCAGCAAATGGGCATCTTCATCGCCAGATACTACATTCGAAAGATCTTCGGATTGTTTTAAAAAGTAGTCTCTCAACATTGAATCTCGGCAAAAGAAAATTTCATCTAAATTCGATGAAAGTTCTTTGAACTTTTCGGGTTGTTGATCTTTCAATGCAAATGAAATTGCATGATATTTGGCCAATAATTTCATCATCAGATATACATGATCTGCTTTAACCTCTTCGGTGTATCGATCAATCATTTTAAAGCCACTCACGCTCAAATCTTCGAGCAAAACACATTCATCAAGTTCGATATCAACAGTGCGAAAACATTTTGGATACTCAGTGAAACCATTTTCATCGACGATTACACCTTTTGATTCTTCAAATTCACGAAAATATGGCAACACCTCATTGTACAAATAAATTTCCCGCAAAAAGCAAGGTCGCGACATGAATTGCTCTCGACGCGCTACATTCTGTGGCGCAACTTTGAGAATTAGCTTTGAAATGGAATTCACTCCATTTTCAATTTTTTTTTCTTTACAAAATGACACTCGATAAACGACGCCGATGAAATTATTGTCGCCCGACTGTGACGCTGAACTCACATTAATTTTATAGTTGTTGCTTTTTAACTCATTTTCGACCGTTTCACGAACCGTCGTGCGAATCAACTCACTTGAAATTTCACTTAATTCCGACTCAACCATTGTACTGTTTGATCGTGTATGTGTGTGTGCGAGTGTTCGAACCGAATTTCTTTTTGCAATAGCTTACACTATCTCGATCAGCGCTTGATTTATTGGACAGTGTTTCTTTTTATTTTTAGCCACACACACACCACTCATAAATCTTATTTATTTCCAAATCATTCGTTGTATACGTGTTATTTTAATGAATTATAAGTTTCTCTGTTGTTGTCATTGAAAATGTAATACAAATTTGCAAATATGCAAATATCAATATGAACAAACGGATTATTAGCTTGTGAGTGTGGGATCGTTAAAAAGTTGCAATTATTACACACAAGAAATGAACAACTCAAATCTAGTCGTTGTGTGCACAAGTAATAATTTGCGAAATCACCGTTTCTCAATTGATTTATCAAAGATGTTTTTGGTTCAACCGAAATGCCATTAATTCTAATGTGACCGGTTTAGAGGCTGTTTAAATACTGAGTAGTTCTGATTCGAACAAATCAGTTATATTGCGCATGCCACGCACCACCAATTCACTTGTACGTCATTAATTGGCATTTTTTTTGTGTGCAAACAATTGAAGTATAAAGTTTAAGAGATATGAGATTAAATCCAAATGATTGGCAATTAAACTTACATTCCAGACAGTCAATTGAAGGACACTCACAAACTACAAGATTTATAAATTAGACCAATAAAATTAGTTCAGAAAAGCCGAAATGAATGCGCTTATCGAACAAAACTGACCAAACTGAGGCTTACTAAGCTGACCGCAAGTATTAGAATAGATTTGAATATTGCGTGTGTTCTATTTCTCCATTCGTCAATGTTGTTGGTCACAGTGTTAGTTAATAATAGTGATGTCACGTGCAAAGACATTTCAATAAAATTCAATCTGGTCAATTGTATACTTTGTACATGTATTGAGTAACTATGACATCTTTTCGTGACAGCTATAAAAGCGCAGCTATCCAACCACATTCGGAAATCTATAAAAAATATCTTTTATTTTTATTTGTCAGCAATATTATATCATTTCTGTGACTTTGCTTCAGTTTATGCAAGAAAAAAATATAAAATTGCTTTATAGTCGTGATTTCAACAAATTGAAAATGTACGTTGTCATTATCATAGTTATCGCGACAACGATTTTATCATTTTTGTTTTGATTGGTGATCAGAGTAATATTAGCTTAAAGGTGAAAATGATCGCGTACTTCAGAAGCGTTCATTGTTGACGAATACTATTTAGGAAAGGGAGTAAAAGATTTTCAAAAATTTGGCATCAACTAAGATATGTGATAACAAAAAAACTGCGCAGTTTTAATTTTTTGTTACATATCAAGGCTAAACGATATCATTTCGAGCACAAAGAGTTCCTGAATAATAAATTTTTTATAGATCAGCTCCATGTCAATCATTAATATGTACTCTTGATTCCAATTTGAAAACAAATTATAAACCATGATGCTAAGTATCATTTTTTAAATTGTGAATTCAGCAGCTTATAGAAGTGCTGCCGTCAGGAAGCTCTAATAGTTTTAATCAAATGAAATACTTGTTTTGTGTTTCAACTGAATCTAGTTATCGACATTTATTTGCTATTTTAAACGTTCATAACCCATTCGAACCATATCAAAAACAACGCCTCTTATACGCTTGTTGAACTTATCGTTTGAATTGTCTGAAATAAAGCCAGTAAATGCTTCCGTGTTGCTATTATTTTTCATAGAATTGGCAGCCTCATCTAAGTCAACGCCACATTCTTTATCACTCGTTAATATTGGAAGTACTTGCAATGCTGTTATCAAACCGTAATTTCCACATTTCCGAAAATACGCATTCAGAAAGTCTATTTTCCATATAAAATACATGCCGCTGCGTGCACGTAGCAATGTTGGATGCTGTACGTTATCATCAAATAACGTCTTTAATCTATATCATCAACACTCTTTGCTAGATTATCAATATATATAAAAATTTACACCTACTTCGATAATTTTGCTGGGGATGTTTACTGGTGAGTAACAACAACAAAAAATGTAAAGTCATCATCGTTTGTCATTCATTTTACATATTATTTTTATTATTCCATTTCAAATTATTGACAATTTATAACAACCTTCACGGGTCAAATAATAATGTTTGATATTCGTGTTAAATTTTGATAAGATTTTTTTTTTTTTTTTGAATAATTAGTTATGATAATGTCATCCGTTTACTTCACTTCCGTCTTGGTTTAAAATGTATTGTATTAACCGGTTCTAACTGAAAATAGCAAATACCCAGGAAGTAACAGACTACATCTATTTGTTTTCTTATTTTTCTATACATAATGATATTACTGGTAAATTTTAAAAGTTATTTTGAGAAAGCAAAATCGTTCTATAGCAGAAATTTCAAGAAAGAGTCGTTTTTTCGTTAACTATACTTTTCTTCCGCTATGTGGAGTTAATTTTGTCTGAAAAATATGAATTTGATGAAATTGGGAATTCTTCTATTGTGAGGTTTTCTGCCATTGGAAGTTTCCGTTGTAGAGAAGTTCTACTGTATGTATGGTTATAATAGGTTGTTCGTTTAAAATGCTTCAATTTGTGTTTTGTAGATCGTCCATTGATTGATGGATTGGGTTCATATGTATTCCAATTCAATCATATCGATAACAACGTCACGAAGTCGTGCATAGTATTCATTGCGTGAATTGGCTGTAGCGAAGAGATTTTCGTCCAATTCTTTTCCCCGTTTCACATCCTCTGCAAGTTCATCAAAATTAATTTGATTTCCATCATCCGATGTCATAATTGGCAGCAACGCGGTGGATAAAATCAATCCGAATTTGGCGAATTTACGGCAATGTTCCAATAACATTGTGAATGGAAAGAGTTTATCTGGATTTGAGCCCAACCTAAAATAGAAACATTAGCGTTATTATATTAAGATTTATTTCAAGAATTTTTCAAGTTAAATTAATTCTTTGCTTACCTTCGCATATGTGTACTTAAGTTGACGTGATAAACGTTGAGCATTTCTTCATAGTAATTGTCACGTAGTTCTTTTGTCGTACAGCAAAATAAAAAGTAAATGATATCAATGATTGGGGATGAATGACGCGTAGTTTGCCAATCAATAAGTGCCATTTGAACTGGTTTTCCATTTCGATCATGTCGGAACATGATATTATTTTGCCAAGCGTCTCCGTGCGAGATTACAGTAGCCCCATCCGCTGCATTCAAGTCAAGACAATCAACAGCAATATCGAGAACATCTTTCTCATAAAATTTATACACTTTGTCGAATAATTCAGTATCTTCTTCACTTGATACCGAATTGAAAACATGTTCCGATTGTTTATTGAAAAAATCTCTTAATTTATCATCATCTTTTCGAATGAGAATTTCATCCAAATTCGATGTAAGCTCTTTAAATACTTGCGGCTCTTGATCTTTGAGCGCAAATGAAATGGCATGAAATTTACCCAATGTCTTCATTACCAAACGAACGTGATCAGGGGTTAAATCTGCATGGTGTCGATCGATCACGGTGAAATTACGAACCGTTAAATCTTCAAGCAAAAGACATTCATTGATGTCAACATCTACGGTTTTATAACATTTTGGGTATTCATCGAAGTGATAAGCACCCTTCAACTGTTCAAATTTACGTAAAATCGGCAACACCTGTGAAAAAAACGTGAAAATTTTAATTTATTCGCCATTGATAAATATGAAATTCCAAAACATTACCTTATTATATGCATAAATTTCCCGAACAAATGCTGGCCGAGTGAGAAATTGAATGCGATGGACTGCATTTCGTGGAGCAACTTTCAGGATTAATTGTCGTGGAATTGAATATTTTCCATATTCAATTTCATCATTTCTGGCAAAAACTACCCGATAAATAATGCCAACGATGTTATTTTCGTCAGCTCTTGATGCCGGAATTATACTGAATTTGAAGTTCGTCGTCTTTAAAGCATTTTCAATCGTTTTGAAAAGAGTCGAACGAATTTCTTTACTTGAAATATCTGAGAACTCAACCATATTTACGTTTTTTAAACAATATTTTCAAATGAAATTGTTAACAACAAAAGTTTAGCTATTTAAAAAAAAAACACACTTCCAAAAAGGATTATAGCCGAACTGAACTGATCGAAATGTAACAAGCAAGTGATGACCAAAGAAGCAAACGAGTGACTAGTTAGCAGGTATATTGTAATAGAAGCTAATTACTGTTTGAACTGTCACCAACGGTAAAGTACTGTTTCCGAAAAACTTGCGGTAGAAATGTCTATGTTATGTTTTTTTATCTGCGTTTGTTGGCAACCCTTTGACGCTCCTTGGGAAATGTCGAACTTTGACCATTATATACGATACCTTACATCTTTGCACATTTCTTAAATGACATTTCTAACTAATTAGTCTGCTGAGAGTCAAAGTTCAAGTTTCTCTCAACCAAAATGAATTTGGTTTTTGAATTTTTATAAAAAATATGACAATTTTCTCACATTGCACGAGATATGAATATGATAAATTGCTTGAAGATATGCATGAGATTGAATTATAAACATTTTATACTATACATTGTATAGCGACATCAAAAATCAATTGATAAATAACCATAAATCAGCTCACTTAATGTCCACTAACGCAAACAACATTAAATGTTCAATTGTCTACTCTCATTCTTAATTATGCGATGCGATTGATTTATTGAAAATACACTGCAGCCAGAAAGTTTGGGTACGATTAACAAAATTCATACAAATGACTGTTTTTCACACGTGTCGCGGACCATGAAGGAGTCATTTCCGATAGATGGTCTATTCAGACAAAATTTAAATCATAGTATCGACTACATTTTATCTGAAGACATCAACTCTCAGAAGTGATTCCATCATAAAATTTTATTGATTGAAAGCGCAGATACTCAGAAAAATCCATTTTTTCATATAAAAAAACATTTTTCAGGAGATTGCAATTTTGAATACCAAAAAAACAGTTATTGTCTTCAGATGAAATGCAGTCCATACTGTGATTTACATTTCGTCTGAATAGACCATCTATCGGAAATGGCTCCTTCATGATCCGCGACACCTGTGAAAAACGGCACTTTGTATGAATATCGTTAATCGTACCTAAACTTTCTAACGGCAGTGTATATAAAGACTAATTTATGTTAATTTATTGAAATCTTGATTTATTTGTTTTCACATTATTGTCTGATTGCATAAACTAAACTATTCTAAAAATGTTTGCGTGGATTTATTAATTGCAAATCGCAATTTGCGATGAACAGCTTTTAGTAATTGAAATCATAAACAATATTTATTACATTCATTTGCATGGATGGGATGTAAGTTTAGTTCCTCGTGTAACCGTCAAAGTTTTCTATTCTTCATATTAAAAATATTTATTTTTGCTGTAAATTTATGAATTAATATGAAAACAGAAGTATCGAGCATGTCAATGTAGCACTCAAAATCCTATTCACAATGAATGAATGTGTAAAATTGCACCGAAAATTATAATCTGTTTTAAAAAAGTGTGAAAAATTGAGAATCATATGATTCGCATTTTTTTTTAGTAAAATAGCAATTTATGTCACGTCATCTTAAAATATCCGTATCATTATCATAGTCTACGGTGCAAGCGTAGTGACAAATATAACACCGTGTGTATTATTAGCACACCTAGCTTTATACAAAACAGAAAAAACCTTGAAACCATAAAAGCGATTTTGTGATCGTTATGGCATAACGTCATATACAACAAATGTGCTACTATGGGATCAATGAACTTCGGAATGAATACAAAACTGTTTACAAAATGTGCTTAAATCCTAAAATAACATATGTTAATGGAATAAATCGTTTTAACAAGCGCCAATCTAAGTTGTGTTTTGTAAAATGTTGCAAACAACAAAATCACAAAAAACAAGTGTAACTTATTCCATTTCAAATGATCAATTTAAACAACAACATTTGAATTTGTTTGCAAATAATTCAAACGTAACCCAAGCGAATCATATCAGCAACAACGTCTCGCATACGTTTGTTGAATTTATTTCGCGAATTCACTGAGATAAAGTAATCATCAAATGCGTCCGTATCGTGCTTTTCTGCCATTGAATTGGCAGCCTCATCTAAATCAATACCATTTCCACTTTCCATTGTTATCATAGGGAGTAGAACGGCTGCCATAATCAAACCATATTTTCCACATTTCCGAAAATGTTCCTGCATCAATGGAAATGGAAAGAGTTTTTCTGGATCCGAACCCAATCTTACAGAGAGCGATAGAAAAAAGGAAATTAAAAATGGCATAAGAGCCAACGTGGAAATAGATCGCATACCTTCGAATGTGTGCTGATAAACTGTCATGATATGCCTTCAGAAAGTCGTCATAATGTGCGTCTCGTAATTCTTTTGTGGTGCAACAGAACATAAAGTAAACAATGTCAATGATTGGAGATGAGTGGCGCGATATTTGCCAATCTAAAAAGCATGCCTCTTTTGGTTTCTTATTCATGTCATATCCGAACATGATGTTATTTTGCCAGGAATCACCGTACGATATCACTGAAGCTGACCCTGTCATTTCAAGATTAAGGCAGTCGGCAGCAATATCAATTGAATGTCTCTCAAAAAGTTTCTTCATTTTGGCCAATAGCTCAACATCCTCTTCATTGCCTAATACTTTAAAAATACTCTCGGTAAATTTCTCATAATACATTCGAAACATGGGATCGTCCGGATCTATGAACATTTCTTTCAATTTTGAAGCGAGCTCATGAAATTTTTCCGGCTTTTGATCTTTCAATGCAAATGAAATTGCATGAAATTTACCCAACGTGCTCATGACCAAATAAACATGATCGGCAGTAACTTCTTCACTATAACGATCAATGATACTTAAATCACGTGCACTTAAATCTTCAAGTAAAACACATTCACTTGGCTCATCGTCAATAGTTTTAAAACACTTCGGATATTCACTGAAACAATCTGCAGCGGCAGTTACACCTTTGCTCCCTTCAAATTGACGAAAAGATGGCAAAACCTATGGCAAAAATATTCGTTTTTTATTTATTTATTTTCATTTCGGATAAAAACAAACAAAAATTTCACCTCATTGTACATATAAATTTCCTGCAGAAATAAATTTCGTGATCGAAACTGAGTTCGGCGCGTAACATTTTGTGGAGCAACTTTGACAATCAGTTTTGATGATGAATTCGTGTCATCGGTCTTATTAAATGATACTCGGTAAACAACGCCAACAAAGTTATTTTCTCCTTCTTTCGATGCTGAACTTACAGTCACTTCATAGTTTTTTGTATTTAGCTTTGCTTCGATAAGTTCACAAATTGTATCGCGAATCAATTGAGTGGGAATTTGCGATAGATCCGATTTCTCCATATTTTTCGAAGAAAATCAAATTTCAAACAATATTTGTTATATATAGAATTCAAAAACGTAATAAAAATCAACTGATCACTAGGGCAGCCAATAGAATACTGTTTGATCACTTGTGTGCGCGCAATCGTTATTAAGTGGGAGAATAGCGAGTTTTATCTAATAATTTTTTTGTCAGATTCTATCAACAACTGCAATAGATTATTATCAATTACAAGCACTGGCTACTTGAATAAAACTAAATCGCATTTTGTCGCCCGAGAATGTATTTGATGCGCAATCAACCTACTGCTATGTTATTGTAATTTTAGATGACCTTGCTTTTATTCATTCATTTGATGTGCATGTGTTCATACAACCTTCGGACTAATTTATTGAAAATCTCTTTCTAGTTGTATAGTTTGAATAATAACTCAACCACACTTCACAGTCGCTTTCGTTAAAAGCACGTCATCCAATTTTGCACGTGAGTTGCAGTGAATATTACGTTAGAGGAGAGTATGCATTCAGCAGCTATAGCCGAATATACGGCGGAGAGTAAAACTCTCCGAACGTCATACTCAATAGATATACACTTCTATATTGTACATATATAAATGATCTGAAAACTATCTTATTTTGTGGAGACCAGATCGTGAAACACGATAGAGTGAAAAACATAGCATCAATCGAATTCAATCCCGACTTTTTCCTACGAATATTTAAAATCGAGTTTTTTTTGTTCCTGTTTTGATTTGTATGAATTTAATAAGAATAAAAAGAAAAAAGTCATTTAAATCGCTTCAATACCGAAAACAATCATTTTTATCTCTCAGTTCCAAAATTCAAAATTGATCATATACGAAGCAACATGTGAATGAAAAATATTTCCATGCACATTTAAAAAATGAACATCTGCGAATTTTCTTTCCATCTTAAAAAAAAAACAAACAGTTTTGATATTTTGTAAATTTGTTGTTATCTAAATTGAGAGAATTGGAAATGAGAATCAGAAAATGTTTTGTGTTTCTTTACTATTTACAGAGCCAGTTTTTCTGTTATGAATTTCCGGCGCGAATCAAGATGAAATTTCCTGCAAACTTGTAGAGACGAACTTGAAGAACACGATAGAAGCCAAAAAGAACCGCAATTTAGAAAAAATTAGCAATCTTTTATCACATCGCGACTATATGAACGAATCTTTTCCTACGAATATTTAAAATCTAGTTGTTTTTGTTCTTCATTTGATTTTTATGAATTTAATATGAATAAAAAGAAAAAAGTCATTTAAATCGCTTCAATACCGAACAAAAATTTTTATCTCTCAGTTCTCAAATTCAAAATTGCTCATATATGAACATCTGTTCAAACAAAAATCAGTTGATTTGAGTGCTGTTGCATTGACATATAGTCTATATCGCTTGCTCTTTTCTAACGCAGTGAGCGTCGTTCAACGTCATACGCTGTCCTTGTCATTCTTCCACTCTTTTGGTTAAACCAGAAAGGAGCAAGCGCTATAGACTACATGTCAATGCAACAGCACTCAAATCAACTGATTTTTGTTCTAAAATAATTTTTAAGCCGTCACGCTCTTAAAATATTATTTACAACGTGTTTTTTTTATTCGACAACAATTTTTTAACAAAAAATAACGTGACGCTTTTTTTTAACGTTAAATGGACGTGTACACCGTCATTCGTTTTTATATGAGGGGTGGTTGAGTATAATTTGTACTTTTATTTCCCTAATTTGGGGCATAGCGAATGGACAAGCAGCAGTAGCAGCAGCTTCATTTAGTAAGTCCAACATTTGCATAAGCTTCTTCATTCAAATAATTAAAAGTGACATTTTGACGTTGATTTTCAGTTATTGCGAATATTCCAAACGTCTGTTGGCTTTATGGAATTTTTAAGGTAATGCCAGCTACTGACAGTAGCCTACTGTAGTTATTTTTATGAAATTGTAAAATTCAATACATTTATTTTCTTTTAATAGAATGAATCGGCCTTTATGCTCCTAACCGTTGGGTTAAGAGCAGTATGTTATTCAGCGCTGAATAAAAACATACTCTCCTCTCGATATTTTTAATAGATATTTTGTATTTCATACAACCTTCGGAACAATTTATTGAAAATCTCTTTCTGGTTGTATTATTTTGAGTAATAACTCAACGAAATTTCACAGTCGCTTTCATTAAATCCACGTCATTCAATATTACACGTGAGTTGCAGTGAATATTTCGTTAAAAGAAAGTATGCAACAGCTATAGCCGGCCCGAATCAAAATGAAATATATAGACGAACAAAATAGAAGCCAAACAGCATGTAAAAATACTGGGTAAAAATTGTCGTCCTGATATGGAAGAAAATCCCCTTTTTTGCAACACAAGAGCACATGTGAGTCATACTAATGCATTCATTGTTACAATGTTATCGGTGAGCCACTTTATAACAGATAAAGATAAAATAAAGTCATTGTAAATGATGTGATACGAAAAAAGTGTGTGAAGTATGCACAACTATTACAATGGTTACTATATTTGTATTGGCTCGCATTGGCTCTATTTAATTAAAATGTTGTCTACAATACTTGGGTTCGAAATGATTCATTTTTACTGGAAAAGATTATATTTTATCTAGTACTCTTTTGCGAAAAATAAGATATGATTATAAGTATGTGTACAATAACAATACAATAGCTTTGAAATGCATTGGGCAATTTGAGTTTATTACTTACTATGCAGTCGATCAATTTACTTGAACTGCGAAAGAAATAATTTTTTTATGTCGTTTTCAATTTTTCAATAAAGCAATATTTTAAAGCTAAAAAATGAATATTCCAACCGTACTTCAGTGCTGTTGTTGTATTAATTTGAGACTTGGTGGATTAATAATCGGTTGGTTGGGTTTAATTGTTTGTTGTATTTCCCTGATTGGGGGCCTATTAAATGGACAAGGAGCAGCAGCAGCTTCATATAGTAAGTTTAACATTTGCATAAGCTTTTTCATTCAAATTATTAAAAGTCAAATTTTTGGCGTTGATTTTCAGTTCTTCCGATTATTCTATATGCCTCTATGGAATTTTTAAGGTAATATTAGCTATTTTAGTTATTTTTTGGAAATTGTAAAATTCAATGCATTCATTTTTTTTATTTCAATAGAATAAATCACCCTTTATGCTCCCAATCGTTATTATAAATGGACTAGGGCTCATTTTTGTGTACTTATGGCCAATTCTGTATTTAATTCTTGTATTGGACAGCTCTGAAAAAGTAAATATTGATGGTGGACAAATCGCAGGTCTTATTATTGGTTATTGCATGTTTGCAGGTTAGTTCAAGAGTCCAAAAAAACCGTTGATATTTAAATTCTTTAATAAATATTTTTTCTCACAGTTTTGTTTACCTACTGGTTTATCGTACTACGTTCCATCTACGGAAAAATCAAAGACGACGGATCAGCTACAAACACAAGACATACATCGCCAGCTTGAATGAAAAAATAATAAATTTGTTTGCCATATTAAATTTCAATTCGATAAAATTATAATCAAATCCTGAACGAAATTTAATTTAAGGTGTAAGTGTGAAGATGATTTTTGGTTCGTTCGAAATTAAAGCATATATTTGAAAATGATCAAAATAATTCGAGTTTTTTTTTAACTTTCAATTCCATTAAGCCAAAGTTATTTAAAAAAGAAAATCGCGACCTAAATTTAATTCCACATTCGTTTATTCATGGTAGTTGAGTATACGCTCCATAATAAATGATAAATCATGACAACAAAATTGCGACAAGTGTGGTAACATGATGAAATATTCCTTTCAATACTATCTGAAAGAACAATTGTTGATAAATAAAAGCATTTCCTGGCAATAATTAACAAAGAACATGAACACACTAATGAAATATGACTGAGAATTACATTCAAAAATGTGAGTCATCCTTCTATAAAGCGAATCATACATATGAAAAAAGCTCCACAATGATTACAAAGATAAAATAATAAACGATAATTAAAATCTTTGTTATAATAACATTTTAATCCAAAATTCAATATTTATCAAGATTCACTTTCACATTTTAATCATGGTATTATCAGTGAAACTCAGTCTTATTTTCCTGTATACGTTTGGTGTCAGAATACCATTTTAACTGATGATGTAAGCTTTAATAAAAACTATGATCAAATATTATTTATTCTTGATAAAACAAAACTGAAATATATTGACAAAACGACGATTTGAAAGTCAACAAAATTCAAACGTTCAGATTATTTGAATGAAAATGAGTCATTTGTACATTTTCCCTCTAACTTTTACTTTTGCAAAAGTATTCATCTGAATACAAGTATGATAAACGCAATTGATGTTTGATTTTTGTGAAAAAGTTCATTGCTGATAGATAAAATGGGTGACTCAGGGACGAAAGTATGGTCATTTCTGTAATTTTAATGACTCACAAAATCTAAGAATAAACTATATAATGATAACGACATCAAGTAACGAAATAAAAGCACGATTGCTAAAACCCGGTATCATACAAAATTATCGCAAAACGGGTTGTAAAATCTATATTAAGAAAGAACTCAATTAACAAAAATATAAATATATAAAAAATATGTTTGTTCAATATTTCAAACTGGCGAAAAAGACTTATCTTGAAATATTCTTAATTTTTTATTCAATGTTTCTTGAGTTACACATGTACGGTCAAAATTCAATTTCAAAAGCATTGTATTTTGTCATGTTTTTTTTTTTTTTTTTTTTTCGAATTGGGGAGCTATTTGTAGCATCACGCGTACGCTTCATCAGTGTTTTGCGCAGACCCAATGGTGTTTTTACATGCAATTTACGTTTTTGTGCCATAGTCCGATGCATTTCCGGAAAGTACGCTATCTAGACCGATGCACTTCTGAAGGTATGCTATCAAGCCTGATGCATTTTTTACGGGGTTACGCTATCTAATTAGCCTTGACACAAACCCTATTGCATGGTGCTGTCATTCGATTGCTTGGATTATTCCTCCAATGCAATTGTCGTGACAGTCACAATTCCACCGATACATATATGGCGTTGAGCTCTTTTTTCAAATGGGGGAATGCGAATACCACTGATTTACCGGTATATTCACCAGTAGTTCGGCACTACCTTTTTTGCGGTTTATGTATTGGACATTGATATATCCAAGACATCAACCTAACGCGAAGGCACTCCATTTTTACGTGTGTCTGTGCTGAACCCATATCTTCGCTGTGCACACACACGGGACCGACGGCTTTAAGTGCCCTCCGAAGCACTCCACAAATCCGAGACACGGCCCAAACCTCTCCTCATTAAACCACTGACAATTCCTGAGCGAATCACGGTGGAAAAATACCGGACGAAATTTGACCGAGAATCGAACTCGTGTCCTCACGCTCACAAACCTGGCACGCTAACCACTAGTCTATGGCTGAGTCATGTTAGTATTTATTCTTTACTTTGGCACAGGCAATATATTTGGATTTTGTCATCTGGATATTTCAGCTCATCTGGATGACGTTAGGCGATGATACGGACGGAAAACAATAGAAATGATTGTTATAGTTATGGTAATATTTTTGTACCTTTAACAATCATATTGTCTGCTTTGGCATGTTAATGAATACTGTCGTGATCTTAATTCACTTTTATTATTATTGCAATCAATAGAAATAAAAATGCTGATTACACACGTGTTCCATATGTGCGCCGTTTTTCAAGAAGAGTTAGACCATACACAATAACCGATATATATATTAACAACCATAATTCGATTACCAATAAATAGGGTCAGTCAAAATATTTTGCAAGCACCAAAGTATTTTGTTTTCAACATTTCAATTTTTTACTCAAAATTAATATTGGACAAAGAAAGAACATATCATCTATTGATAATTTCTTTTTATTGGTTCGATTGAAACTTTGTTCTGTGGTATTCTTTAGTTGAGATATTGCGTATGCAACTCCATTCTCCATATATGTAGCAACAAAAGAAATCTGCCAAATCCAGGCCAATCAAACATCTGTAAACCGCTATTAACTCACCTCTATGGTATTTTTCGTTGGTGAGTGACTCATTTTGACCCACCCTGCTTATTACTTATGACGTACAATATTGTCCGAATCTTTTCGTGAAATATTTTTTTTTATCTAATCGTTTTTTCGTGATATTTTTTAGTAATTTCTCGCAATACCGATAGAACCATATAGGATATATATCCATTCATTTTTATGGTACACGTTTATTAGTTTCTGAGCATTTGACACATTCACTTAAACCGCAAATAAAAAAAAAACAATTTTTTATCGTTTTCAATTTTCCAATACGTACTCTATTTTCGAGCAAAAACAACGATGAAATTTCCGACTGTACCTCACTGCTGTTGTTGCGTTGATTTAAGAATTGGTGGATTAATAATCGGTTGGTTGAATATAATTAGTGCTTGTATATGCCTAATTGGTGGCATAGTAAAAGGACAAGGAGGATATGCAGCTGTATTTGGTAAATTTGATATTCGAATTAATTAGAAATTGATTTCCAATGACTAAAAGTGACATTTTAATGTTGAACTTTAGTCATTCCGTTGATTATCTACACATGCTGGCTTTATGGAATTTATAAGGTAAAAATTTGTAAGAATTCCACAGATTTATAAACAAATACAAACATCCTATACTTCAATAGAATAAAGCTGGCTTTTTGCTTATATCCGTGATTACAACTGGAATTGGGCTCATTTTGTCCGTTTTTGGAATTATCTTTTTAATGGTTGTCTTAGCTAGCCCTCGGCCAGAGATAAAAACAGGCGATCTCGTACCTTTTATTATTGCTTATTGCATTATCACAGGTCGGTGTGCACTTCTAAAGAATAGGATATGTTAAACCATTGAATTATTCTTTTTCAGCTCTTCATACGTACTTTTGGGTCGTAATGTATTCCATCTATAAGAGAATCAAAGAGGACGCTCAAAATTGCAATACACAGCCAGTTTGAACATAATATATCTAATATTTGCAATATTACAGTGTATTTGAATCAATTTCGTACAAATGTATAAAATTATAATCAAATCTTGTGAAAGTTTCATTAAAGTGTGAATTGAATGGATTAGAATTGTAGCGACCTGGAAAATAAAATGAAATCATAATTTTTTTTTTCAGAGTTATTGTTGTAACTTTTAATTAATGACATCACTATTTTTGGCATTTCTCACAGTATTTAAAACAATTCGTTATACAAATAGTTAAACTACATATTTAAAAAAAATCGATAACGATTCCTTTGCCCGGCGGTCAAGGGAGTAAGTGAGAAGTCCAAATCAATCCAACTTTGTAAAATGTTCCGACAACAATTTGTAGAGGAATAGTTTCTGTGGATCAGAGCCATGCATAGGTTTTAACTATGTGCCAAAAATAAAAAAAATGTAAAAAACACGATTCTCAATTCCTTTGTGGTGCAATCGAATACAAAAAAGATGATGTCAATGATTGCGTGATGTTTGCCAATCCGATAAGCTCTCTTCAATTGGTTTTCTACTGTTATCATATTTAAACATTGTATTATTTTGTCACATGTCTTCATATCCTATCACTATGTCCATTGGATTCTTTTCCAGAAGTTTCTTATACTATTTCCAGTAAATAATCTTCATCACCAGATACTTCACTCGCAATATGTTGGGAACAGACATTATATTGAGATATTTTCAGCCAGATGAATCAGCTCAGCCAGATATCGCCAGGAGCTGAAATCGATTGAAAACAATAAAAGTGATTGTTATAGTGATTGAGCAATGTAAGTGTAATTATAGCCATAACAATCACTTCTATTGTTTTCACTTAATTTCAGCTCCTGACGATATCTGGCTGAGCTGATTCATCTGGCTGAAAATATCTCAATATAATGTCTGGTTGGGAACGTTATAATATTCGCGTTGGCATTAGTCATTTCGACGATGAAAATGTCATCTGAATTCGATGAAAGTTCTTTAAACTTTTCGGGTTGCTGGTCTTTCTTTTTTTAAGTTTATAAAAATACTCATTTAAAAACGAAAAAATATGAAAATAAAATCCATTTATGTTTCTGTGCGATGAAATTGCATCTTCTATTATTGTGTTTAAGAAAATATTCTCTCTTGACACATTGTTATTTTTAACTTTGTTCTGATTGACGTATTAGTCGGAATAATTCAAATTAAATATTCTAGTGGAAAATCAATTGTAATTCAAAATGAACAATAGAACAGTACACTCCCCGTTCAAATCCAAATGAATTTTTAATTATGTGATAAATATTGGAACCAAAATGTTTTGGAACTCTATTTGCTAGTCTATTTGGGTATATTTTTTATCACTTAAAATCATTAATAATTTGTTTTCTAGATAAACATACCTCTATATACCAAACATCTAAATATATTCATTTTCAAAGACATAAATAACTTTATAACGAAAACAAACACCTGATGAAACTCCAGAACCGTATTGGTACCATGGTCGCATTTTACAAAGCGCTTTCATGTTGCATTCATTTTGTAGATAAATCAGTCACATTTTTAAGTGCGCTATCCATTCCCAATGTTAACTGAGGTTCTAATAAATTGCTATGTTGTACTCGTAAAAATGCTAAGATGATTACAAGTAATCAATTTAAATGCGACGTTGTTTCTATTGAATCAATAAAAAAACTGACATTGGTTAGAATGGTCATTGCCGCCAAGTCCATCAATCATGTTGATTATTAAACCACAGGAAAAGAATATCACCAATAAAAATTAAATTATTTAGGCAAACCTTGTGAATTGCAAAACTTCATAGCCATTATATGATTGTTCATTTTATTAACAATGGTAGAACAATGATATAAATATAGTACACACTTGTATAACAGAAACATATGTTTTTTAAACTAAAAATCAACTGGAATTCATCGTTAGTTTATGACTCTGAAAATCAGTCTATGTATTTCGGATGGATATCCATCCGAGATATTTTAGAATATCTGGATATTCAACGCAACTGCACAGCGACAGAGCTGTATGCGTCACAAATAGAATCTACGGTATGTCGCGATGTATATGTGTATCAAGTGCCGCACGTACACAGTCACACTGTGTCTGTATTTTACGTGTAGCGACATACCGTAGATTATATGTGCGACGCACACAGCTCTGGCTCTGTGCAGTTGCGTTAAATATCCAGATATTCTAAAATATCTCGGATGGATATCCATCCGAAATACATAGACTGCTGAAAATCATATAAAAACACATTTTTTTCAATTAACAACAGTGAAATACTGTTTTAAATGTATCCCAATCGATCCATGTCAACAACAACGTCTCGCAAACGTTTATTGAATTTATTTTGCGAAGACTCGGATATGAATGCTTGAAATGCATCAATATCTTCATTATTTGCTGGTTGGTCTTTAAACTTCTCAGCGAGTTCATCTAAATCAAGGCCATTTCCACGATCCGTTGTAATCATTGGCAGCAACACTGTAGACAAAATCAAACCAAATTTTGCAAATTTGCGGAAATGTTCTAGCATCGTAGCATAAGGGAAGTATTTATCAAGATTTGAACCCAATCTAAGGATGTTGTGTACAAATATTTACGTTAGCAATAAATTGAATGAATGAATTGAAAAAAAAAAAACATAAATTGACTGTTAGAGAATCATAAGTATACCGTCGAACATGTGCAGACAAGCTGCTATGATACACGTTCAGGAAATCGTCATAATGTGTGTCGCGCAATTCTTTTGTGGTGCAACAGGACATGAAATACACGATGTCAATGATTGGAGATGAATAGCGGCATATTTGCCAATCCAAAAGGTTCACTTCGATCGGTTTTCCATTGTTGTCGTATCTGAACATTGTATTATTTTGCCATGTATCTCCATGCGATATAACAGCGCCTGATCCGGTCGCTTGTAAATCCAAACAATCACGAGCGACATCCAATACATCCTTTGTTTCGAATAAATTTTTCACTTTGGCCAATAAATTGGCATCTTCTTCTTTATTCAGCACTTGGAACACACCTTGGAATTGTTTGTTGAAAAATTTCCGTATGAATATATCATTGTCCCGTATAAACATTTCTTTCAAACTTGAAGCAAGCTCATGGAATTTTTCTGGCTGTTGATCTTTTAATGCGAATGAAATTGCGTGTAACTTGGCCAATGCTTTCATGACCAGAAACACATGATCAGCAGTAATTTCTTCCGTATATCGATCAATGATGGAAAAGTTTCGAACACTTAAGTCTTCGAGCAGAAGACATTCGCTGGGTTCTTCATCGATCGTTCGATAGCATGCCGGATTTTCATAGAATCCATCCTTTTCAACTACCAAACCTTTTGATTGCTCGAATTTTCGGAAAAATGGCAAAATCTGTGTATGCGCCGGTAAAATGTTTTTTTTAATCAAATATCGATTACACTGTTCGTCGTTTTAGTATAAAAACGTCAAATTTGACGATAACAATAGATTTGCAATTGTATTAGTATACTCATAGTGGACGATTACATGGACATGGTGAATTTGACGTTTTCATACTAAAATGACTGACAGTGTAGATTAAGAAAATACCAACATGTGACGTACCACATTATACGCTTGAATTTCCTGCAAAAACAATTCATGTGAATTGAATTGTTCCCGACGCGCTGCATTCTGTGGCGCAACTTTGAGAATTAATTTCTCCGAACTGTTTTCACCCTCTTTGTTGAACGTTACACGGTATACAATACCAATGAAATTACTTTCGCCAGCTTTTGATGCCGAGCTCACTGTCATCTTGTACTTTTTCGACTTCAACTTTTTTTCAATTGTTTCACACAGCACCGATCGAACTAAATCGGTGGGAATTTCAGATAAGCATGATTCAGCCATTTTTTTTCCTCAGAAATTTCTTTCGTTAATTCCAAGCAATTCAATTAACCGTCTTTATTTTCTGTAAACGTTTCACTCTATGTGCCACCAAATACTGTACTGAAATACTTCAAAAACCTGTTTGCTTTTTTATAGTTAAAAGATTAGTTAATAGATTAGTTAATAACTAAAAGATAGAAGATGACATCAGTGCCCAAATTTATGGAGACAAACTTGTTTATTTAATTGAACTCTTTTAAATTATTTTTTATCATAAGGCCTAGAAATCCAAATTTCTGCTTAGAACTTTATCACTCGTCAAATGTTTAACTGAAACTGCATAGTTTGTTGATGAGCAATGCAATTTATTTCTACAATTCATAGCAATAGATTTCATTTGACATTGGTTTTGAAGCATCATTACCGCCATTAATCGTCAATCATGCCATTTAATAATAACATACATCACAATGATTTTAATAAAATTCAATTCGTGTATAAACAAAGTATGAAATAATCATGACTATTTCTTTTGTATTAGTACGAATTATTAGTAGAATCGTATTGTGATATAAAAAATATATAGCTTTGATATCAGAAACACTGCTGAATCGCAGTTACGTTAATTCAGCAAACCGAATAGGAAACGTAATTTTATTCAATTGAAGTGACCGAATGATTCGGCACTTTTATGAGAAATATTGAATGTCATGAGGAATTTAATTAACCAAGTATACAACTATTCCTAATGATCAATACAGTCGCATTTTTATTTTGCTACTGTTATCATTTAATCGTTTAGATAAGAGTGTTTTTTTTTATTGATATCAAACCAATCATATTTTTGACATTGACAATACACTTCAACTTTAGTCATTCACACAATAGTGGTGCTTGACCGAAATCAGACCTAGAATCAGATCATTTTTTTTCGAAAAGATTCAAGGATAAAAAAAGGACTTAAAGAATAAAAAGAGAAATGTAACATTTTCCTGAAGTGCAGCACGTACCAGCCATAGTTGTAGCCATATTTGAACGGCATATTTTGAAATAGCCACAGATTTTACTAGCCGTAAAACATGCAAAGTTCATGAATAATAGTTATTAAATTACAGTAATAATTGCATTGAAATTATATTTCGAAAAAACAAATGAATTTTATTAAGCTTATGGAACAATGAAAAGATTAATATATTAAAAGGATGAAATTCAAAGGCCGGGGGCGTTTAAAATCTTTGTTATAATCAATGTCATATCGGTGTTGATGTTAAAGTTCTTCATTTCCACAATTAATCGCAAATAGTCCATTTGCAGTGGAATTTCGCTGGGATTAAATTTTTCGCCGGGCTTAACACAGATTTGACGAATAATATTGATCGGTAAATCAAGAAACTGTATCAATGCTGCGATATTTCGAAGTGTCTCCTTATCCTCGGTGGTGGAAAGGAATTTAATATCATCTTTTTGTAAAAATAATTGTAAATAGCCAGCGTACTCGATGATCTTTCGTTCGATCAATGTTTCCACTCTCTTGACCAACGCATTCAAATGTTCGGCCGATAAAATAATATTGCTCGGACGATTCTTTACAATCGTTTGTATTAGTTTTAATTGACAAACGTCGAAACTTTCCGGTGAGTTAATTAGCCGAAAGTATGACATCAGCAGATCAACGTAAATGTACAGCGCATGCATCGTGTCCTTGGTTAAACAATGATAAAATTGCAGCATGAATAATTGCAAAAATTTCGAATCTTCGCTCAGCTCATCTTCGCTCGTTAAAAATTTGTTTATGAAATTCTGAACTTTTGAATTATTTGTGAATGCCAGCAAATTTAATGGATGAGTGCGCCAACACACATAACGTTCCGTACTAAGTGTGTAGGCAAAAGTGCTTCGCAAGTTGGTTGGATCGTCGATGTGAGACACACAACCGGCTTTTTGTTTAATATCAATGCAATGACATTTCTGGATGATTCGTCTGGAAGAGAAATCATATGACATTGAAAATTACCAAAAACATAAATTATAATCGAGAATATCACTCACTCGAAATCTTCCCAGTTGCAACCTTTTTTAAATTTGATAGTCCAATAATTGGGGTCTTCAAACCGCACCTCATCCAAATCGCTGAGTTCGGGCAATATGCATGGTGCCATTTTCGAAACAGTCTTTCCATCGAGAGTCAAGTATGTGATGTTGCACGGGCACAATTTACCGGTGTCAATGTCACGCGGCAGGATGATTCGTGGCTCAACAGCCAACACGTACAAGTGTCGAAACGCTTGTAAATGATATCGATTATCATTGCTGTGAATTGGGAATTTCGGGAACAGTGCACAAATCAAAGCAGCAATTGCCTCTGGCGAACGAGACAGTGTGTAGCGACCTGCACCCAAAAATTGGAAACCAATCGCCATATGCACAGCCATATGGCTGCCGTATGTGACATGGGAATATCCAACACCAAGACGATTTCTCAACATACGACATCTTCTGAGCACACGCAAGTCACCTGTGCCTGCATTCACCTGAAAAATTATTTATGAGAAATAAATTGAATTAAAAGACCAAACTCGTCATTTGAATGGTTGTTCAATAGAAACTTAAATTAACTTCGAAAAAAATAATGCTCACCAATGAACTGGCCAATAGAACTAGCATCAAGCATGATTCAACGGTTGGTTTTCCTGCACATTCATTGAGATACACCGAATTTGAGTTCAAGAAAAGTTTGAAAATTTGATCCAAAATCGAATTTGCTTCTTCATTTTGGGTGCCCGCATAACGTAATCCTAAGCAAAATGCAGCACCCGCAGTAATATTACAGTATGCTTGGCTAAAATTAAAAATTATCGATTACGATCGATCGAAATAAGTTTCAAATTTTAAATTCAACTCACGCAAATGATTCACGATCGGCAAGAGATTCGCTGTTTCTCATTGGCGATTGCAATAGATCAATTTGTAGCCATGTTGGAAAATTGGTTCTGAGCCATTCTTTGGTCGGTTGTATGTCATTCCAGAGGATTAAACCGCGTGCAATGACCCGTATCAAAAGTAAATCGGGTCGTACATCATCAAGAACAGCATGAGTGTCTGGCGGATTCATCCAACTGGCCACTGATTTATTTCCAGTTCGAATGAACATCAAACCTAATGCCAATGTTGCGCCCGGTGCTGTAACATCAACATTAATTGTGTCTCCTTCACGCACTTGAAACGATTGAAACTTGTATTTTTCCTTTTGTGAGCCTGTATCAATGTATTATTAATATATTAGTGGACGACATTTATTGAATGCACATTTCATTACCGCTTAATGTGTCTCTTCTGCCACCAATCATATAACGATGCAAAATGTCTGGTAATCTGAGATCGGCTAAGCCCGGTGCAGTCTCACCCCTTCCAAGTGTCACCAAACCCAATGCCAGTCCAGCTGTTAACGCATACGATTCTCTTTCGACACAGTTTTCCATTTCGGGTCCGGGTGGACGACCTTTACATGCAATAGATTCAGATTTTTTATCAATGAAAAATTCCGTCAAAAAGTGACACATTAAATCTTTAAGACAAACTCACCGATTTCTTGAACCAAAACCTCTGCAATATGCCGTTTCGCCGAACCTTGATACAACATTCCAATGCCCATAATAGCGGCGATTTGAACATTTTGTGAGATGTCCAATTCCAAGGCGGTTGGCGGCAATAGTGCTTCAATGTGAATGGATAGTAATTTCGTTGCGGAGGTATCCATAGTGCCACGATGTGCGGCTGAAATTCCAATTAAAATGCCCAAATTGGTCATTTCATCGCATTTCACGAGGTAATCATACAAGCTCATCGCCGACAATATTTTTAAATGGCCGGTTAAACCGAGTGCCATTAAAAATCCAGCATGTTCGGTTGTACTGTCATTCGATGATTTCGGTTTATTATAAACAATCCATGCTGAATCAATGTTTTTACTATCGGATGACAATTGCAACCCAGCTGCTACTCCATTATGAAATAATGGCCACATATTCATATTTTGGGGTACTTCGATTGTTGACATTTCAATAATGGCGCCTTTTTCCTTTTCCTTTCCGGTCAAACACAACTTCGGAACGTCAAACGACTCGGTGGAGGCCGGTGAAAATGTTTGTAATGTCAACATACCCCGTCCAATCGGCAGTGACATTGTTCTTGTACAAATTGCTAACAATTGCCGTTCACGCTCTTCAATGAAGTCATGATCGGAGACACCGATTTTTTGTACAATATCCACAATAACCGGGCTTGCACTGGCCAACATCTGTCGGACATCTTCTATACGCAAATCCTTGGGCCATCGCAATCGAATCAATTTTGTATAAATGTGTGCCATTCCATCACAACTGGCACTTGCATTGGCCGCACTTTCTGATGCCGACTGTCCGCGCAGTGTTAATGAGTTTTCCGTTTTGAAGCTGCTATGTTTTTTTGACGCAATTTCTCTGATCAGTGGATCGGTTATTGTATTACTGTATAATTCAGGGCGATAGAGTAAACCAAATGCTCTGGCATCATTTATATTTGGCATATCGAGGCGACAACTTTCGAGAATTTCGGCGATTAAAAATTGGATGGCCGGTGGAAAGCGTGACATCTCTTTTCGCGATAAGTTTATTGCAAGCAATTGTTCTAAGGCTTTTTGCCGAATTTCATAATCGCTCAATTTTGATCGATTTATATCCATTGGTTGATCTTTTGATTTGATTGCATTAAAATGATACGTACCATCGACGAGTCCTTCGCTGGTTACCATCGAAATCAAATCGACTATTTGTTTGCTGATTGGATTCACGCTCGGAATGTATGGATACGGGGTGAATTCATTTTCACCATTGTTGAATAAATCGTTAATTACGCCATACACACTTGGAATTTTTACACTTAAACACTGTTGATCATACAGAGCATTTCGATCGAGTTCAGCAATCGAACCATTATTATACATCAACACCAGATCGGGACAGTCCAGAAAATAATGCAAACAATATGAATGCAATTGCAAATCAAGAGCAAGTTGATTCAGAAATTCTGACAGCATTGTTCGTTGCGTTTTTAATGTTTCATCGAATTTTAACTCTTCGTACAGCAAATGGAAGCTGAAAAAGATAATCGGAATATAAGGTGCTAGCGTTGAATTCATATCGATGCGACGTTTTGATTTCGTTTCTTTTGATGATGATTTTTTCTCGTTGTTTGTTTTATTCAAAACGGCCATTAAATACTGAAAATCAGTGTCCGAACCGATCGGGTCATCGGTTTTACGACGTTTTTTATTATCTCCGGTGGATGTGCGCGATGAGCCACCACCACCACCATCCTGTGCTGATGAAAATGTTCTCGTCGAAATGAATGTTCGGCCCATTGCATTCAATAAATAATTATGAAATGTTGTCCATTCACTTTCAAAACTAATGTCTTGTGAACCTCGGGTATTTCGAATGCTGTACCATTTGGAAATGATTGCAATGGCCATATCACGTTTTAAAACTGTACGCAAAACCACCAAACACTTGGTCACCAGCGGACATTCACTCAACGGCGGCAATGTGATACGATACATCGTATCGTTTGTGAACTGCAAAGTGACTCGACTACCACATACATCTCGCAAACTTGAACATGTATTGATACCGCTGCCAGATCGTAAATTGTATTGCGATTGTAACGGATATACTGGCGATAACAGATGTACTTCATCATCGAAACTTGATTCGTTCGAGACGGTTGGCAAAAGGCTACTTCGGCGTGGAAATGATGACTGAATAGACGGTGTCACTTGAGGTTGACGCGTAAGCGTTATACCACTAATATCCACTTTTCCAATTAATACTGAACCACTATACAAAATCAATGATCCACAATGTGCCAAAACAGCTACTACTTTTAATGCCTGCAAACGTGAAAATGGGAAACATACATTTCAAGTTAAAAAAAAAATTATCGAATTATATACAAACGTACACTTATACAAACTGCATCCTTTGCCGGTATTGACGATGATTTTCCCATGGTTGGGATATCTGGTGAATTTGATTTTTCCAATCGATACATCATCAGTATGCCAGTCTTCTTTAGCAAATAACATATGAACTTCTGACCAATGAAATCACAATGCAGGAAACCACGAGACGCAACATCCGGAAATTCTCTGAAAATATTTTTGTTTTGTTTCATTTGAACCGCTTAGAATAAAAGTAGATAATGGTAGAAAGTTAAAAAAAATCTCAATCATAAAGTGTTATGAAAATAATACTCAATCAAGAAAAAAAGTGAAAATAAAAGTCGATCAAGAAAAAAATTGAAAATAAAAGTCAAACACAATTTATGATCGATTTTTATTTTCACTTTTTTTCTTGATTGAGTATTATTATAACTCAATTTATGATTGAGATTTTTTTTCACCTTTTTCTTGATTGATTAGTGATTTTTCTAGTTGACCATTTAGTGGTGTTCGAGAATTGAGAAAAAATGTCTTTTTTCTTTCATTTTTTGTGCTCTGTACCGAGTCTCCGAGAGTTTCATATAAACTCGCCTTGCAATAGCCAAATGACGCCTATTGATTC